>NW_026013894.1:0-86179 GCF_020379485.1 Brassica napus | reverse complement strand
TGTTTTAAAATTTCCACCATATTCTACATTGTATTAATGTATGCTAAACTCTTTTTCATGGTAAATGAGCCTTTCAATGTTTTTATCAATAATATAGTAAAACTTCATAATACCCCACTAAATCGATGGAATAACCAATATAAAATTATTATTTTGTATAAACGGAGAGCACAAAGGCTCCAAACCTCTTTTAACATCATCATTTTAGTGCAGGAGGCAACTAGGGCATTAAAACAATATTGTCATATTTTGAAATTTCTCAAATCTATAGCTAAACCCCTACAAAAATATTGAGTTTTTGGATAAATACTTTATATACTGAATCCTATAATCTTTATGTTGTTTTAAAATTTCTACATATTCTACATTTGTATTAATGTATGCTAAACTCTTTCTCATGTAAATAGCATCTTTCAATAGTTTTTATAAAATAATTAGTAAAACTTCATACTACTCCCTAAATCGATGGAATAACCACTATAAAGATATTTTTCCAGATAACGGAGACGACAAAGGCTCCAAACCTCTTTTGACATCATCTATGTTAGTGCAGGATGAACTAGGCATTAAAACTTATTGTCATATTTTTTTGATTTTCTCAAAATCTATAGCTAATATTGAGTTTTGGTAATACTTTATATACTGAATCCTATAATCGTTAGTGGTGTTTTAAAATTTCTACCATAATGTACATTTGTATTAATGTATGCTAAACTCATTTTCATGTAAATGAGCATCTTTCAATTGTATTTATCAAATAATTTAATAAAACTTCAATATACTCCATTAAATCGATGGAATAACCACTATAAAATTATTATTTCTTGATAAACGGAGACGACAAAGGCTCCAAAACCTCTTTGAACATCATCATATGGTAGTGCAGGATGCAACTAGGCATTAAATCATATTGTCATATTTTTTGATGTTCTCAAAATCTAGGGCTAACCCCTACAAAATATTGAATTTTTGATAAATATTTATATACTGAATCCTATAATCTTTAGTGTTGTTTTAAAATTTTATACCATATTCTACATTTGTATTAATGTATGCTAAACTCTTTTTCATGGTAAATGAGCATCGTTCAATGTTTTTATCATTAATATATAAACTTCATAATACCCCCTAAATCGATGGAATAACCAATATAAAATATTATTTTCTTGATAAACGGAGAGCACAAAGGCTCCAAACCTCTTTTAACATCATCATATTTTAGTGCAGGATGCAACTAGGCATTAAAACGTATTGTCATATTTTTGAAATTTTCTCAAAATCTATAGGCTAACCCCTACAAAATATTGAGTTTTGATAAATACTTTATATACTGAATCCTATAATCTTTAGTGTTGTTTTAAAATTTCTAACATATTCTACTATTTGTATTAATGTATGCTAACTCTTTCTCAGTGTAAATGAGCATCTTTCAATAGTTTTTATAAAATAATTTAGTAAAACTTCATAGTACTCCCTAAATCGATGGAATAACCACTATAAAGTTATTATTTTCCAGATAACGGAGACGACAAAGGCTCCAAACCTCTTTGAACATCATCATATGTTAGTGCAGATGAAACTAGGCATTAAAACATATGTCTTTTTTTTGAAATTTTCTCAAATCTATAGGCTAATATTGAGTTTTTGGTAAAACTTTATATACTGAAGCCTATAATCTTTAGTGTTGTTTTAAAATTTCTACCATAATGTACATTTGTATTAATGTATGCTAAACTCTTTTTCATGGTAAATGAGCATCTTTCAATAGTTTTTATCAAATAATTTAATAAAACTTCATAATACTCCTTAAATCGATGGAATAACCACTATAAAATTATTATTTTCTTGATAAACGGAGACGACAAAGGCTCCAAACCTCTTTGAACATCATCATATGTTAGTGCAGGATGCAACTAGGCATTAAAACAATATTGTCATATTTTTGAAATTTTCTCAAAATCTATGGGCTAACCCCTACAAAAATATTGAGTTTTTGGTAAATACTTTATATACTGAAGCCTATAATCTTTAGTGTTGTTTTAAAATTTCCACCATATTCTACATTTGTATTAATGTATGCTAAACTCTTTTTTCATGGTAAATGAGCATCTTTCAATTGTTTTTATCAATTAATTTAGTAAAACTTCATAATACCCCCTAAATCGATGGAATAACAACTATAAAATTATTATTTTCTTGATAAACGGAGAGCACAAAGGCTCCAAACCTCTTTGAACATCATCATATGTTAGTGCAGGATGCAACTAGGCATTAAAACATATTGTCATATTTTTGAAATTTTCTCAAAATCTATGGCTAACCCCTACAAAAATATTGAGTTTTTGGTAAATACTTTATATACTGAAGCCTAGAATCTTTAGTGTTGTTTTAAAATTTCTACCATATTCTATATTTGTATTAATGTATGCTAAACTCTTTTCATGGTAAATGAGCATCGTTCAATTGTTTTTATCAATTATTTAAAAACTTCATAATACCCCCTAAATCGATGGAATAACCAATATAAAATTATTATTTTCTTGATAAACGGAGAGCACAAAGGCTCCAAACCTCTTTGAACATCATCATATGTTAGTGCAGGATGAAACTAGGCATTAAAACAATATTGTCATATTTTTTTAAAATTTCTCAAAATCTATAAGCTAATATTGAGTTTTTAGTAAATACTTTATATACTGAATCCTATAATCGTTAGTGTTGTTTTAAAATTTCTACATATTCTACATTTGTATTAATGAATGCTAAACTCTTTTTCATGGTAAATGAGCATCTTTCAATAGTTTTTATCAAATAATTTAATAAAACTTCATAATACTCCCTAAATCGATGGAATAACCACTATAAAGTTATTATTTTCTTGATAAACGGAGACGACAAAGGCTCCAAACCTCTTTGAACATCATCATATGTTAGTGCAGGATGCAACTAGGCATTAAAACAATATTGTCATATTTTTTGAAATTTTCTCAAAATCTATGGGCTAACCCCTACAAAAATATTGAGTTTTTGGTAAATACTTTATATACTGAATCCTTTAATCTTTAGTGTTGTTTTAAAATTTCCACCATATTCTACATTTGTATTAATGTATGCTAAACTCTTTTTCATGGTAAATGAGCATCTTTCAATTGTTTTTATCAATTAATTTAGTAAAACTTCATAATACCCCCCTAAATCGATGGAATAACCAATATAAAATTATTATTTTCTTGATAAACGGAGAGCACAAAGGCTCCAAACCTCTTTGAACATCATCATATGTTAGTGCAGGATGCAACTAGGCATTAAAACAATATTGTCATATTTTTGGAAATTTTTCAAATCTATAGGCTAACCCCTACAAAAATATTGAGTTTTTGATAAATACTTTATATACTGAATCCTATAATCTTTAGTGTTGTTTTAAAATTTCTACATATTCTACATTTGTATTAATGTATGCTAAACTCTTTTTCATGGTAAATGAGCATCTTTCAATAGTTTTTTAATAAATAATTTAGTAAAACTTCATAATACTCCCTAAATCGATGGAATAACCACTATAAAGTTATTATTTTCCAGATAAACGGAGACGACAAAGGCTCCAAACCTCTTTGAACATCATCATATGTTAGTGCAGGATGAAACTAGGCATTAAAACATATTGTCATATTTTTTGAAATTTTCTCAAAATCTATAGGCTAATATTGAGTTTTTGGTAAATACTTTATATACTGAAGCCTATAATCTTTAGTGTTGTTTTAAAATTTCTACCATAATGTACATTTGTATTAATGTATGCTAAACTCTTTTTCATGGTAAATGAGCATCTTTCAATAGTTTTTATCAAATAATTTAATAAAACTTCATAATACTCCTTAAATCGATGGAATAACCACTATAAAATTATTATTTTCTTGATAAACGGAGACGACAAAGGCTCCAAACCTCTTTGAACATCATCAATGTTAGTGCAGGATGCAACTAGGCATTAAAGCAATATTGTCATATTTTCTGAAATTTTCTCAAAATCTATGGGCTAACCCCTACAAAAATATTGAGTTTTTGGTAAATACTTTATATACTGAAGCCTATAATCTTTAGTGTTGTTTTAAAATTTCCACCATATTCTACATTTGTATTAATGTATGCTAAACTCTTTTTTATGATAAATGAGCATCTTTCAATTGTTTTTATCAATTAATTTAGTAAAACTTCATAATACCCCCTAAATCGATGGAATAACAACTATAAAATTATTATTTTCTTGATAAACGGAGAGCGCAAAGGCTCCAAACCTCTTTGAACATCATCATATGTTAGTGCAGGATGCAACTAGACACTAAAACAATATTGTCATATTTTTTGAAATTTTCTCAAAATTTATGGGCTAACCCCTACAAAAATATTGAGTTTTTGGTAAATACTTTATATACTGAAGCCTAGAATCTTTAGTGTTGTTTTAAAATTTCTACCATATTCTAAATTTGTATTAATGTATGCTAAACTCTTTTTCATGGTAAATGAGCATCGTTCAATTGTTTTTATCAATTAATTTAGTAAAACTTCATAATACCCCCTAAATCGATGGAATTACCAATATAAAATTATTATTTTCTTGATAAACGGAGAGCACAAAGGCTCCAAACCTCTTTGAACATCATCATATGTTAGTGCAGGATGAAACTAGGCATTAAAACAATATTGTCATATTTTTTGAAATTTTCTCAAAATCTATAGGCTAATATTGAGTTTTTGGTAAATACTTTATATACTGAATCCTATAATCGTTAGTGTTGTTTTAAAATTTCTACATATTCTATATTTGTATTAATGTATGCTAAACTCTTTTTCATGGTAAATGAGCATCTTTCAATAGTTTTTATCAAATAATTTAAAAAAACTTCATAATACTCCCTAAATCGATGGAATAACCACTATAAAGTTATTATTTTCTTGATAAACGGAGACGACAAAGGCTCCAAACCTATTTGAACATCATCATATGTTAGTGCAGGATGCAACTAGGCATTAAAACAATATTGTCATATTTTTTGAAATATTGAATTTTTGATAAATATTTTATATACTGAATCCTATAATCTTTAGTGTTGTTTTAAAATTTCCACCATATTCTACATTTGTATTAATGTATGCTAAACTCTTTTTCATGGTAAATGAGCATCTTTCAATTGTTTTTATCAATTAATATAGTAAAACTTCATAATACCCCCTAAATCGATGGGATAACAACTATAAAATTATTATTTTCTTGATAAACGGAGAGCACAAAGGCTCCAAACCTCTTTGAACATCATCATATGTTAGTGCAGGATGCAACTAGGCATTAAAACAATATTGTCATATTTTTTGAAATTTTCTCAAAATCTATAGGCTAATTTTGAGTTTTTGGTAAATACTTTATATACTGAATCCTATGATCGTTAGTGTTGTTTTAAAATTTCTACATATTCTACATTTGTATTAATGTATGCTAAACTCTTTTTCATGGTAAATGAGCATATTTCAATAGTTTTTATCAAATAATTTAATAAAACTTCATAATACTCCCTAAATCGATGGAATAACCACTATAAAGTTATAATTTTCTTGATAAACGGAGACGACAAAGGCTCCAAACCTATTTGAACATCATCATATGTTAGTGCAGGATGCAACTAGGCATTAAAACAATATTGTCATATTTTTTGAAATTTTCTCAAAATCTATGGGCTAACCCCTACAAAAATATTGAATTTTTGATAAATATTTTATATACTGAATCCTATAATCTTTAGTGTTGTTTTAAAATTTCCACCATATTCTACATTTGTATTAATGTATGCTAAACTCTTTTTCATGGTAAATGAGCATCTTTCAATTGTTTTTATCAATTAATTTAGTAAAACTTCATAATATCCCCTAAATCGATGGAATAACCAATATAAAATTATTATTTTCTTGATAAACGGAGAGCACAAAGGCTCCAAACCTCTTTGAACATCATCATATGTTAGTGCAGGATGCAACTAGGCATTAAAACAATATTGTCATATTTTTGGAAATTTTCTCAAAATCTATAGGCTAACCCCTACAAAAATATTGAGTTTTTGATAAATACTTTATATACTGAATCC
This sequence comes from Brassica napus, assembly GCF_020379485.1. NCBI lineage: Eukaryota > Viridiplantae > Streptophyta > Magnoliopsida > Brassicales > Brassicaceae > Brassica > Brassica napus. The sequence goes on along the minus strand of NW_026013894.1, from coordinate 80,042 downwards.
TATAATCTTTAGTGTTGTTTTAAAATTTCTACATATTCTACATTTGTATTAATGTATGCTAAACTCTTTTTCATGGTAAATGAGCATCTTTCAATAGTTTTTATAAAATAATTTAGTAAAACTTCATAGTACTCCCTAAATCGATGGAATAACCACTATAAAGTTATTATTTTCCAGATAAACGGAGACGACAAAGGCTCCAAACCTCTTTGAACATCATCATATGTTAGTGCAGGATGAAACTAGGCATTAAAACAATATTGTCATATTTTTTGAAATTTTCTCAAAATCTATAGGCTAATATTGAGTTTTTGGTAAATACTTTATATACTGAAGCCTATAATCTTTAGTGTTGTTTTAAAATTTCTACCATAATGTACATTTGTATTAATGTATGCTAAACTCTTTTTTATGGTAAATGAGCATCTTTCAATTGTTTTTATCAAATAATTTAATAAAACTTCATAATACTCCCTAAATCGATGGAATAACCACTATAAAATTATTATTTTCTTGATAAACGGAGACGACAAAGGCTCCAAACCTCTTTGAACATCATCATATGTTAGTGCAGGATGCAACTAGGCATTAAATCAATATTGTCATATTTTTTGAAATTTTCTCAAAATCTATGGGCTAACCCCTACAAAAATATTGAGTTTTTGATAAATATTTTATATACTGAATCCTATAATCTTTAGTGTTGTTTTAAAATTTCCACCATATTCTACATTTGTATTAATGTATGCTAAACTCTTTTTCATGGTAAATGAGCATCTTTCAATTGTTTTTATCAATTAATTTAGTAAAACTTCATAATACCCCTAAATCGATGGAATAACCAATATAAAATTATTATTTTCTTGATAAACGGAGAGCACAAAGGCTCCAAACCTCTTTGAACATCATCATATGTTAGTGCAGGATGCAACTAGGCATTAAAACAATATTGTCATATTTTTGGAAATTTTCTCAAAATCTATAGGCTAACCCCTAAAAAAATATTGAGTTTTTGGTAAATACTTTATATACTGAATCCTATAATCTTTAGTGTTGTTTTAAAATTTCTACATATTCTACATTTGTATTAATATATGCTAAACTCTTTTTCATGGTAAATGAGCATCTTTCAATAGTTTTTATAAAATAATTTAGTAAAACTTCATAGTACTCCCTAAATCGATGGAATAACCACTATAAAGTTATTATTTTCCAGATAAACGGAGACGACAAAGGCTCCAAACCTCTTTGAACATCATCATATGTTAGTGCAGGATTCAACTAGGCATTAAAACAATATTGTCATATTTTTTGAAATTTTCTCAAAATCTATGGGCTAACCCCTACAAAAATATTGAGTTTTTGGTAAATACTTTATATACTGAAGCCTATAATCTTTAGTGTTGTTTTAAACTTTCCACCATATTCTACATTTGTATTAATGTATGCTAAACTCTTTTTTGTGGTAAATGAGCATCTTTCAATTGTTTTTATCAATTAATTTAGTAAAACTTCATAATACCCCCTAAATCGATGGAATAACAACTATAAATTATTATTTTCTTGATAAACGGAGAGCACAAAGGCTCCAAACCTCTTTGAACATCATCATATGTTAGTGCAGGATGCAACTAGACACTAAAACAATATTGTCATATTTTTTGAAATTTTCTCAAAATCTATGGGCTAACCCCTACAAAAATATTGAATTTTTGGTAAATACTTTATATACTGAAGCCTAGAATCTTTAGTGTTGTTTTAAAATGTCTACCATATTCTAAATTTGTATTAATGTATGCTAAACTCTTTTTCATGGTAAATGAGCATCGTTCAATTGTTTTTATCAATTAATTTAGTAAAACTTCATAATACCCCCTAAATCGATGGAATAACCAATATAAAATTATTATTTTCTTGATAAACAGAGGCGACAAAGGCTCCAAACCTCTTTGAACATCATCATATGTTAGTGCAGGATGCAACTAGGCATTAAAACAATATTGTCATATTTTTTGAAATTTTCTCAAAATCTTTGGGCTAACCCCTACAAAAATATTGAGTTTTTGGTAAATACTTTATATACTGAAGCCTATAATCTTTAGTGTTGTTTTAAAATTTCCACCATATTCTACATTTGTATTGATTTATGCTAAACTCTTTTTTATGGTAAATGAGCATCTTTCAATTGTTTTTATCAATTAATTTAGTAAAACTTCATAATACCCCCTAAATCGATGGAATAACAACTATAAAATTATTATTTTCTTGATAAACGGAGAGCACAAAGGCTCCAAACCTCTTTGAACATCATCATATGTTAGTGCAGGATGCAACTAGACACTAAAACAATATTGTCATATTTTTTGAAATTTTCTCAAAATCTATGGGCTAACCCTTACAAAAACATTGAGTTTTTGGTAAATACTTTATATACTGAAGCCTAGAATCTTTAATGTTGTTTTAAAATTTCTACCATATTCTAAATTTGTATTAATGTATGCTAAACTCTTTTTCATGGTAAATGAGCATCGTTCAATTGTTTTTATCAATTAATTTAGTAAAACTTCATAATACCCCTTAAATCGATGGAATTACCAATATAAAATTATTATTTTCTTGATAAACGGAGAGCACAAAGGCTCCAAACCTCTTTGAACATCATCATATGTTAGTGCAGGATAAAACTAGGCATTAAAACAATATTGTCATATTTTTTGAAATTTTCTCAAAATCTATAGGCTAATATTGAGTTTTTGGTAAATACTTTATATACTGAAGCCTATAATCTTTAGTGTTGTTTTAAAATTTCTACCATATTCTACATTTGTATTAATGTATGCTAAACTCTTTTTCATGGTAAATGAGCATCTTTCAATAGTTTTTATCAAATAATTTAATAAAACTTCATAATACTCCTTAAATCGATGGAATAACCACTATAAAGTTATTATTTTCGTGATAAACGGAGACGACAAAGGCTCCAAACCTCTTTGAACATCATCATATGTTAGTGCAGGATGCAACTAGGCATTAAAACAATATTGTCATATTTTTTTAAATTTTCTCAAAATCTATGGGCTAACCCTTACAAAAATATTGAGTTTTTTGTAAATACTTTATATACTGAAGCCTATAATCTTTAGTGTTGTTTTAAAATTTCCACCATATTCTACATTTGTATTAATGTATGATAAACTCTTTTTTATGGTAAATGAGCATCTTTCAATTGTTTTTATCAATTAATTTAGTAAAACTTCATAATACCCCCTAAATCGATGGAATAACAACTATAAAATTATTATTTTCTTGATAAACGGAGAGCACAAAGGCTCCAAACCTCTTTGAACATCATCATATGTTTGTGCAGGATGCAACTAGACACTAAAACAATATTGTCATATTTTTTGAAATTTTCTCAAAATCTATGGGCTAACCCCCACAAAAATATTGAGTTTTTGGTAAATACTTTATATACTGAAGCCTAGAATCTTTAGTGTTGTTTTAAAATTTCTATCATATTCTAAATTTGTATTAATGTATGCTAAACTCTTTTTCATGGTAAATGAGCATCGTTCAATTGTTTTTATCAATTAATTTAGTAAAACTTCATAATACCCCCTAAATCGATGGAATTACCAATATAAAATTATTATTTTCTTGATAAACGGAGAGCACAAAGGCTCCAAACCTCTTTGAACATCATCATATGTTAGTGCAGGATGAAACTAGGCATTAAAACAATATTGTCATATTTTTTGAAATTTTCTCAAAATCTATAGGCTAATTTTGAGTTTTTGGTAAATACTTTATATACTGAATCCTATAATCGTTAGTGTTGTTTTAAAATTTCTACATATTCTACATTTGTATTAATGTATGCTAAACTCTTTTTCATGGTAAATGAGCATCTTTCAATAGTTTTTATCAAATAATTTAATAAAACTTCATAATACTCCCTAAATCGATGGAATAACCACTATAAAGTTATTATTTTCTTGATAAACGGAGACGACAAAGGCTCCAAACCTATTTGAACATCATCATATGTTAGTGCAGGATGCAACTAGGCATTAAAACAATATTGTCATATTTTTTGAAATTTTCTCAAAATCTATGGGCTAACCCCTACAAAAATATTGAATTTTTGATAAATATTTTATATACTGAATCCTATAATCTTTAGTGTTGTTTTAAAATTTCCACCATATTCTACATTTGTATTAATGTATGCTAAACTCTTTTTCATGGTAAATGAGCATCTTTCAATTGTTTTTATCAATTAATATAGTAAAACTTCATAATACCCCCTAAATCGATGGAATAACCAATATAAAATTATTATTTTCTTGATAAACGGAGAGCACAAAGGCTCCAAACCTCTTTGAACATCATCATATGTTAGTGCAGGATGCAACTAGGCATTAAAACAATATTGTCATATTTTTGGAAATTTTCTCAAAATCTATAGGCTAACCCCTACAAAAATATTGAGTTTTTGATAAATACTTTATATACTGAATCCTATAATCTTTAGTGTTGTTTTAAAATTTCTACATATTCTACATTTGTATTAATGTATGCTAAACTCTTTCTCAGTGTAAATGAGCATCTTTCAATAGTTTTTATAAAATAATTTAGTAAAACTTCATAGTACTCCCTAAATCGATGGAATAACCACTATAAAGTTATTATTTTCCAGATAAACGGAGACGACAAAGGCTCCAAACCTCTTTGAACATCATCATATGTTAGTGCAGGATGAAACTAGGCATTAAAACAATATTGTCATTTTTTTTGAAATTTTCTCAAAATCTATAGGCTAATATTGAGTTTTTGGTAAATACTTTATATACTGAAGCCTATAATCTTTAGTGTTGTTTTAAAATTTCTACCATAATGTACATTTGTATTAATGTATGCTAAACTCTTTTTCATGGTAAATGAGCATCTTTCAATAGTTTTTATCAAATAATTTAATAAAACTTCATAATACTCCTTAAATCGATGGAATAACCACTATAAAATTATTATTTTCTTGATAAACGGAGACGACAAAGGCTCCAAACCTCTTTGAACATCATCATATGTTAGTGCAGGATGCAACTAGGCATTAAATCAATATTGTCATATTTTTTGAAATTTTCTCAAAATATATGGGCTAACCCCTACAAAAATATTGAGTTTTTGGTAAATACTTTATATACTGAAGCCTATAATCTTTAGTGTTGTTTTAAACTTTCCACCATATTCTACATTTGTATTAATGTATGCTAAACTCTTTTTTATGGTAAATGAGCATCTTTCAATTGTTTTTATCAATTAATTTAGTAAAACTTCATAATACCCCCTAAATCGATGGAATAACAACTATAAAATTATTATTTTCTTGATAAACGGAGAGCACAAAGGCTCTAAACCTCTTTGAACATCATCATATGTTAGTGCAGGATGCAACTAGACACTAAAACAATATTGTCATATTTTTGAAATTTTCTCAAAATCTATGGGCTAACCCCTACAAAAATATTGAGTTTTTGGTAAATACTTTATATACTGAAGCCTAGAATATTTAGTGTTGTTTTAAAATTTCTACCATATTATAAACTTGTATTAATGTATGTTAAACTCTTTTTCATGGTAAATGAGCATCGTTCAATTGTTTTTATCAATTAATTTAGTAAAACTTCATAATACCCCCTAAATCGATGGAATTACCAATATAAAATTATTATTTTCTTGATAAACGGAGCGCACAAAGGCTTCAAACCTCTTTGAACATCATCATATGTTAGTGCAGGATGAAACTAGGCATTAAAACAATATTGTCATATTTTTTGAAATTTTCTCAAAATCTATAGGCTAATATTGAGTTTTTGGTAAATACTTTATATACTGAATCCTATAATCGTTAGTGTTGTTTTAAAATTTCTACATATTCTACATTTGTATTAATGTATGCTAAACTCTTTTTCATGGTAAATGAGCATCTTTCAATAGTTTTTATCAAATAATTTAATAAAATTTCATAATACTCCCTAAATCGATGGAATAACCACTATAAAGTTATTATTTTCTTGATAAACGGAGACGACAAAGGCTCCAAACCTCTTTGAACATCATCATATGTTAGTGCAGGATGCAACTAGACACTAAAACAATATTGTCATATTTTTTGAAATTTTCTTAAAATCTATGGGCTAACCCCTACAAAAATATTGAGTTTTTGGTAAATACTTTATATACTGAAGCCTAAAATCTTTAGTGTTGTTTTAAATTTATTACTATATTCTAAATTTGTATTAATGTATGCTAAACTCTTTTTCATGGTAAATGAGCATCGTTCAATTGTTTTTATCAATTAATTTAGTAAAACTTCATAATACCCCCTAAATCGATGGAATTACCAATATAAAATTATTATTTTCTTGATAAATGGAGAGCACAAAGGCTCCAAACCTCTTTGAACATCATCATATGTTAGTGCAGGATGAAACTAGGCATTAAAACAATATTGTCATATTTTTTGAAATTTTCTCAAAATCTATAGGCTAATATTGAGTTTTTGGTAAATACTTTATATACTGAATCCTATAATCGTTAGTGTTGTTTTAAAATTTCTACATATTCTACATTTGTATTAATGTATGCTAAACTCTTTTTCATGGTAAATGAGCATCTTTCAATAGTTTTTATCAAATAATTTAATAAAACTTCATAATACTCCCTAAATCGATGGAATAACCACTATAAAGTTATTATTTTCTTGATAAACGGAGACGACAAAGGCTCCAAACCTCTTTGAACATCATCATATGTTAGTGCAGGATGCAACTAGGCATTAAAACAATATTTTCATATTTTTTGAAATTTTCTCAAAATCTATGGGCTAACCCCTACAAAAATATTGAGTTATAGGCTTCAGTATATAAAGTATTTACCAAAAACTCAATATTTTTGTAGGGGTTAGCCCAAAGATTTTGAGAAAATTTCAAAAAATATGACAATATTGTTTTAATGCCTAGTTGCATCCTGCACTAACATATGATGATGTTCAAAGAGGTTTGGAGCCTTTGTCGCCTCTGTTTATCAAGAAAATAATAATTTTATATTGGTAATTCCATCGATTTAGGGGGTATTATGAAGTTTTACTAAATTAATTGATAAAAACAATTGAACGATGCTCATTTACCATGAAAAAGAGTTTAGCATACATTAATACAAATTTAGAATATGGTAGAAATTTTAATGTTTTGAGAAAATTTCAAAAAATATGACAATATTGTTTTAATGCCTAGTTGCATCCTGCACTAACATATGATGATGTTCAAAGAGGTTTGGAGCCTTTGTCGCCTCTGTTTATCAAGAAAATAATAATTTTATATTGGTAATTCCATCGATTTAGGGGGTATTATGAAGTTTTACTAAATTAATTGATAAAAACAATTGAACGATGCTCATTTACCATGAAAAAGAGTTTAGCATACATTAATACAAAATCTATGGGCTAACCCCTACAAAAATATTGAGTTTTTGGTAAATACTTTATATACTGAAGCCTATAACTCAATATTTTTGTAGGGGTTAGCCCATAGATTTTGAGAAAATTTCAAAAAATATGACAATATTTTTTTAATGCCTAGTTGCATCATGCACTAACATATGATGATGTTCAAAGAGGTTTGGAGCCTTTGTCGTCTCCGTTTATCTGGAAAATAATAACTTTATAGTGGTTATTCCATCGATTTAGGGAGTACTATGAAGTTTTACTAAATTATTTTATAAAAACTATTGAAAGATGCTCATTTACCATGAAAAAGAGTTTAGCATACATTAATACAAATGTAGAATATCTACGAAATTTTAAAACTTCTACATTTTAGTGGTCTCAAGGTTGATTAATTTTCACTTATCGACTTTACAAACCGAAAAAAAAAACTTTATTTCTTGTTTTGACGTTACAGCTCATAGTATACTTACTTATCTCAAGTTTGGTCTCGACCATAAAGACTTTCTATATTTCGGTTACTAAAGTTAGTACGTATATTTACCAATGCCACTAATGGGATCGATTGGGAAATGTTGCACGTCTGAAAAAATATTAAAATATATTCAAGCGAAAGACATTTCATATCAAATAAGAATAATAAATATTTGATCTAATACGTTGTTTTACCTGACTGCTCGTTAAAGCTATTTTTCCGCTGTAATTACAAAACTCTTCTACAAGTCAGACCATCTTCATGTAACATCATTTTCATCTTCTAATGGTGGATTAAACTTATTCGTCTAAATAAAAATAAAAATAAAAATGTGGATGGATGTCCAACTATAGCCAACACAAAACTAATGTTCATCTTCAAATGTCTCCACACAAAACTACAATTTGTCTGAGATCTTCAATGAAAAGCAACAAAAGAAAACGGATTAACTTAGATTTGACAGAACATAGGACTCTCGACATGATCAAAATAGACTTCGCTGTAATAAGAAAGACTTCCTAATTCTCTAACCACAACTTTTTGGGCTTTGTTTTCCTTGAGATTGTAATTGATGAAAAAGAACGGGGCCTTATTGGAAGAGAAAGGTGAGAATATAAGCTCACCAGTACTAACTGTACCCCTGAACCTGAATCCATGGTTTTTTCCAGCTAATTCTCTCAAAAAAGGAACAAAAATTGAAACTTTAGACCATTCTTGCTTACTGGCATCTTCTAGAACCCACAAGTGAACTTCAGTGTAGTTAGGGGTAGGCCACCTAGTTGTAGCTACCTTTCCAGTGTAGTTCACTAGACAATGGATATCCTCAGGCAACTTAACGACATTAAACTCTTCAGATATCAGATCGAAGCTTATCAAGGCTCCTTCATTTTTTATCCAAGCATAATAATACAGTACCCCATTTAAACATATCCCTTTATTAGTAAGGGAAGAAGGAGTAGGAGGAAGATGAGGATGCTTACACTCAACCATTCTCCATTTTTGTTGGGCAACTCCTAGAGTGTACACTTGATGATCTTTGGCCACAACTTGTGATTCGCGTTCTTGACGACCTCGTAGTACTGTCAGGCACAACACTTTGTATGCATCATTCACTGGATCATACCCAAAAAAGGATAACACACCTCTTCTTCTAGTTTTGAGTCTAGGCAACGTTACGAATTGGCCCGTGGTAGGGTTTCCTATCATCACTCTAGAATCCATTTGACGGCAGATCAAGCCACGGATTGGGGGAGAAAAAGCATGCACATGGTAAAAATCAAATCAGACCATTGAGAGGTCTGTAAGCGTTCATTGGATTCCATACGACATACCCGATCGAACCCCTTTCGAGGTTCTCAAGTGTACTCCTACTGTTTTCTTCGTGTTGTTTGGACTCCTTAGACCATCTCCAATGTATTTTACTATTTTCACCTCTAAAATATGAGAACTCTATAATAGAAGTGAGATATGCTCCAATGTATTCCCCTAAAATAGCAATAAAATTGCCAGTTTTAACCTTCGGCAGATGTGACAATCGAGGGGGTGGGTGAAAAGTGAAAACCAGGATTGTCCGATTCCCTTTGCAAAGTAAAGGTTTGTCTATCTTCCAATTTGGGCTTGGGCCCTGCACCTATTTAATTTTTGTGAAGATGAGAAAAAGTTTGTTATTACTCTGTTGACCCAACCACTTACACACAACCGATTATACAAACCACATTTGACCAGTTAAACTATTTCACATAATCTTCTCTTTCAAGATGAGAATATTGAAAAGAGACTCATCTTGCTGATTTAGAAGGTAAACAACTGAGTAGGCATCAGTGGCGGAGGCACAAAATTATTTCACAAGGCTCAATTTGATTTTACATGGGTCACTAAACTAATTTAATCAAAAAATATATTGACTTTTTTGCCATAGTTCAAATGGGTCCCATCCTGTTACTACGCCGGCTCCGCCACTGGTAGGAGCACAAAGCTTTTGTGACCACATTGTCTTAATCTAATGTTTTGTTTTGTCTTCAGGTGTTCTTAAATTGATTCCGGTCATAGCATCCACCTGATAAAACTAATTTCTGATGTTGGATTTGTTTACAACATCAGCAAACAAGTTACAACAAAACAAAATATCAAACATGCTATTAGCCACAAATAAAAGAGCAAACCAAATAAACATAAACCAAAATCTATATTATTAAAGTTGACGTACACAATGAGATTCTTTGAAAACTTGAATAGTAGTTTTAATAAAATTTGTTTGGATATATGAATAGCAATATCTATTAATTGTATTTCCATATTTCACTTAATTGAACAATTTCATTAATTATATTACTTTAACAATAATTCACATCATTAATTATATTACCATAATAATATGAATAGTGCATATTTTTATTTATTATTTAATCAATAATAACTTTGTGTCAATTATAAAATCAAAAATGTTAAATAACTAGGTTTTGCATATGATTAAACGTTTGGTTTAGTTTGTTTTATTAAAACATTTTTATTTGAGTTTCTATCGGTGGAAAATTACGTAGCCAAAAACATAATTCAAAGATATGTTTTTGTAAATAAAATAATAACTTAAATCAAAATAATAAAAATGTGCTACATTTATTGCCACTTAATTTTCACTCCATATAATTATTTTACTTAACAAAAAACTCTTTTTATGTCACTTATTTTAGCCAAACACATAAAAATAGTTTTTTTATTAGTTTATAAAATCAGTTATAAATGAACATTATCTATCCATTTATGTACATGTTGTTTCTTTTGGGTATCGTTTTTTTGTTTTGATTATATAATATTTGTAAATTATACAAGTACTTTTTTGTAATTTTAGCAACTGTACAAATACTTAGGTATTTTGGATGACACGGGAGCAACTATTCCAAAACAAATATGGTTTTGTGTGAATCATATCATCACTTTGTTCCTTGTTTTTATTATCAACATTAGTTTATTCACAAACAATACGAATCACACAAACGGATTATTCAGAAAACATTGAGCTAGGGGATGAATGAACATTGGGTTTAAGAATACTAGTGAATATGTCAGCGAGATTCAAGTGTAGGTCATGATATACATTCTTCTTCTGTTGGATGTGGGAACATTTGTTGATTATACATTGTTAGTACGTAGTTTTACCTGACTGCTCGTTAAAGCTATTTTTCCGCTGTAATTACAAAACTCTTCTACAAGTCAGACCATCTTCATGTAACATCATTTTCATCTTCTAATGGTGGATTAAACTTATTCGTCTAAATAAAAATAAAAATAAAAATAAAAATAAAAATGTGGATGGATGTCCAACTATAGCCAACACAAAACTAATTAATGTTCATCTTCAAATGTAAATCAAATGTCTCCACACAAAACTACAATCTGTCTGAGATCTTCAATGAAAAGCAACAAAAGAAAACGGATTAACTTAGATTTGACAGAACATAGGACTCTCGACATGATCAAAATAGACTTCCATGTAATAAGAAAGACTTCCAAATTCTCTAATCACAACTTTTTGGGCTTTGTTTTCCTTGAGATTGTAACTGATGAAAAAGAATGGGGCCTTATTTTGGGAAGAGAAAGGTGAGAATATAAGCTCACCAGTACTAACTGTACCCCTGAACCTGAATCCATGGTTTTTTCCAGCTAATTCTCTCAAAAAAGGAACACAAATTGAAACTTTAGACCATTCTTGCTTACTGGCATCTTCTAGAACCCACAAGTGAACTTCAGTGTAGTTACCGGTAGGCCACCTAGTTGTAGCTACCTTTCCAGTGTAGTTCACTAGACAATGGATATCCTCAGGCAACTTAACGACATTAAACTCTTCAGATATCAGATCGAAGCTTATCAAGGCTCCTTCATTTTTTATCCAAGCATAATAATACAGTACCCCATTTAAACATATCCCTTTATTAGTAAGGGAAGAAGGAGTAGGAGGAAGATGAGGATGCTTACACTCAACCATTCTCCATTTTTGTTGGGCAACTCCTAGAGTGTACACTTGATGATCTTTGGCCACAACTTGTGATTCGCGTTCTTGACGACCTCGTAGTACTGTCAGGCACAACACTTTGTATGCATCATTCACTGGATCATACCCGAAAAAGGATAACACACCTCTTCTTCTAGTTTTGAGTCTAGGCAACGTTACGACTTGGCCCGTGGTAGGGTTTCCTATCATCACTCTAGAATCCATTTGACGGCAGATCAAACCGCGGATTGGGGGAGAAAAAGCATGCACATGGTTCTTCTTCTCCTTCTTCTCTGGAGTTATGTTTACCCTATGACTGTCAGAAGATGGATCAACCTGGGAACATGAATGTAAGAACTGCACTGTCATGCCGGAGCTGAAAACTGTGAAAAGAAGCCGAGGTGGAGATCGAGCCTGCAGGTACTGACTGATAAAATATTTGCCGCTGATTATGGATAACCATTTTTTTGAAACGAAGACAAGACCAGCTACAGATTTGGTCGGAACTTTCAGGAGAATCTCTACGATTAGATCTAGAGGAATAATCGAAAACGGGTCGTTTTCATCTTCCTTCAACGTAAGACATTGTATCGTCTCCTTCCTCTTCACCCTCTTCATGGTTCTATATCTCTTTAAGACCTAAAACAAAACGAAACCCTAGTAATAAATAGTTTCGTCAACATTACCGGTTTCACCAAGGCGGTTCGTATTAATTAAGCTCATAAACCGCAAAACTGTATTTCCGGTTAATGAAATTCAATTTCGGGTACGAGTATATATCGTATAGCACAACCGGGCCAACATGTGGGTTTCGCATTCTCATGTGGCTTCGTTTCTAAACGCAATTTTTATCACCTCTTCTAATGTCGTTTCGATCCCTAAGTAGTGAGACTGTAACCTATTTGTTCCAGTTTTACGATAAGTCGTCAGAATCAGCCCTTGCTGAGTGATGTTAATTTGTTTTGTTTCTTGAGTACATGCTGAGTTGCGTTTGGCATGATTTTAAAAATCTCAACCAGACTGAAGCAGTTTTTGTATTGACTTAGGAGAGACGTATTTGCTGAGCCACTAATCATCACAGCTTGCGAGTTTTTGGAGCAGAATGCCTCAAACTTCTCCCTTCTCCCTTGTCGCCTTGCCTTTTCTTGATTCTAACTATTAAAGATCTTCAAGTAGTAAAATAGACATATTATAAGTTTTGTTGGAATGCTTTTTCCCATGTATAAGTAAACTTTAATTGAATTTTTTTATGCCAGGCCTTGTTTTAAATTGTAAGAAAGGAGAATCAAAGTTTAAGCCACTTTACAACCCTTTTCTTTGCACCCTGTCCTTTGGAAGCGAATGTAACTGCTACGATATGACTCATCTTCAAATTACTGTCTGTTGCTTTTCCCATTCGTTTTGTTCCATTCTTCTTAGATTCAGACCGGATCTTTCCTGTCCTTTTGACCAAGAGCTGTATCAAAACTGTGACTCTAAGGATGGCACACTCGCTAGAGAAAGTTATTTGTGTAATTTCTATTTGTCTTGCCATAATATGGTTTATGACAAAATAGTAGCACAAGTATTGCATACCTTTTGATTCTGTCATCTTGTGTATCGAAAGGGAGACCTTCACCCTGCCTCTATGCGATCAGAAAGTTGGTTGATCGTTCCCATTTGCAGGGTTCAATTTATGTTAAAGGACTCTTTGCAGGCTGTTGTAACCAACCATCTGGTGGTTAGAGGTAGCTATCGGAGCTTGAGCTTGATGGAACATCGTGAAAGATTTGGGGCAGTACATTTTCATTCTTGAAGGTCGTTCTATAACTGATTTTGTGAATTCCACTGAAGGTAATCTTGACGACTTGACATTAGTATTGCACTCTGTGAAACAGAACGATAGAGGAATGTCTATCATCTGTAGACATAGTATCTCTACCCCTGGCTGCTGTAGATGTGCCTGTCGAAGTTAAGCGATTGTTGCAGCTGCTGGTTAAAGTCTTTGACCAGTTAGCTACTAATGATGTATCAAATAAGTAAGAAAAAAAAAAAAGATGTATCAAATAAGTTTTGTGGATACGGTAGTGTCGGAGGTCTCGTCTTATGTCGCAGACAATGTAGATTTCTCTTTAAAGAATAAACTTTTATTTTTGTTTGGTCATGATGTTCAACCACTATTGCTCTGCTGTTGCTTGGAGTTGTTGAGCAGGCTACTCGCGGCATGCCGTTGGGTGTGAGGGGTTTTTATACAAAGCCACAAGTAAACTAAGTGCTTCATGGGCCATGTCCATTTTCCAACTCTGAACTGACTCTCACATGTTGGCACTTCTGAAGGTAAATCACTTGTTTTAAATTAGTCTTTAGTTTTACCTTAAGCACTGTCTTAATTGCTAAAACTTTTTTCTACCGTGTTGCGTGGCATGGGCTTATCTCTCCCACTTCACATTGATCAGGAGCACTTCTCTCAATACCTGGATTGCATTCTGAACTTGGAGACATTAGCCATGTTCGTTTGGTTGCCGCAGGTTTCGGCGGCAGCGGCAGCGGCAGCGTCAATGAAGACAGTTGTTGTTCGTTTCGTAGACGCTGACGCTGCCGCTGCCGCATATCATATCGCGACCGCAGGTTTTATCGGCGTCAGCCGCAGGACGCAGAGTTCGGACGCTGCCGCTGCCGCCGGTTCCTGCGTCAACGAAACGAACAAAAGTTGACGCAGAATGTTGACGCTGCCGCTGCCGCCGGTACCTGCGGCAACCAAACGAACAACCCTATTATGGATGTCTTTACTGATATCGCAATGGTTACGGGAATCATTACTCTTTCACTTATGTCTTCTCGCGCAGGTATTTTTATTTAGCCCACACTTGATCATTATGTGCGTTATAGTTTTAATATAGCCTGTTAGCTTATGTTTTCCAGGATTGAGCGTTTTGCTACATCATTCACAACTGACAGCTACAATAATAATACAATCTCTAAAGGGATCTGCCTATGTTTGTTTTTGTCTTCTTTTGATTTAAACTTGAAGCCGTTCTGCAAGTGCAGGTCTGACTGTGGGCGCGAAGCTTTATTGACATTAGGTGTTTTCCCAGAGGTATGAATGTCGAACCAGGAAAAGTAATAAATAATATATGATAAAATTTGCCTGTCATTAACTGTTTTGCTTTTGGATTTGATAAGTGGTAAAACATTTCACGGTGAAGAAACAACACACATTCAATTTGTTTGAATGATCACGAAACTAAACCGTTAGTTATAATTAATGGGTACTTCTTGGGAGATTCGTGAGTAAAGCGTTGTATCTTTAGTCCCCAGTTGTGGGTAAAGCGTTGTAATTTTTCGAGAAAAGACATACTTAGCACACCACATCTTGCCGATTTGGTGGAGGACCAAAAATTGTTTTGAACTGTGAAGATATATATTGTAAATGTTTTCATAATTATATTCAGTTGCCCTGAAGGTTCTGAGGAAATTTGTTAGATCTCATTTGACTTCATCGCTTTGTGAGATTCATTCGGTAGTTTTTTGGCTGACCATTACAATTCCTTGGGGGACTTTATCTTAACATGGCAAAAGGGAAGCCTGATATGGTAAACCAGTGTATATTCTGTGCTGTCATTTAATTATTTTTGGTGCACCCTGATACGGTTTTGAGTATCAAAACCAGTAAGAGCAAAGAACAAGTTGAAATATGATTATATTGATTGTAGAAATTGGTTACAAGAAACTTGAGAGCAAAGATAGATGCAAGTTGCCTCTGAACTACCCATTTGTCATAACGTTCCTCCACTCTGCTCAAACCCTCATCCCTGTAACTTGATGTATCTCTGGTGGTCTTGTGAAGTGGAACAACACCTCTACAGAAACTAGAGCCAAATGAGAATAAAATAGTCCACTGTGAGTTGCAAAGTTTTCTCCGCTACAAGTGGAAGCTTCATTCTCATGACAGACCTCCTTCCCATTCATGTATATGTCTTCTCCGCACACTGCCACGACCCCACTCCGTGTAACAGCAACCAGATGTGCAGTCAGTATCATGATATAACTTCCATAATTATGTCTCCATAAGCAACATAAGTCTTTGAACATGTTCCTCCTCTTTGCAAGACCAAGCTGAAATTTGTTTTTAACCTTGTTCTTAGTCATGTAATTGCTTTCCGACCATTTGAACCATTTGATTCGCCCATTTCCACAAGACAATCGTCCATACCATTGTAAGAAGCCCGAGACGTTTACCATTGATCATAGGCTGACCTCTCTTCCTCGTCACCCCCTCTCGTATTTGCCACTGACAACTTGACAAAACTGTCCAGCTCTCTTTGCTTGATGTGCTTCTCTCTCTTTGAACTTATGTTTATGTCATTTTGCGGTTGCTTTAGACCTCCCTAACAGGTTTGAAAACACAGACATTCGCATGTGTGGAATTGGAAACGTGATTGGCATCCAAAAATCATACACTATAATCATGAAAACAGATTTAGAAAAAACTCCCACATAGTTACATGATGCATATTATACAAAACATCAAAATTTACATAACATCTTATACAAGATTTCAATACTTCCTGGTAGAAAATTTCATCAAAGTCTCAATCTTTGCAACATGATTGAGATATCTATTCGCAGCAGACAGATTGGCTCTCCTTTTGAAGCTTCTCCCACAGACACAAAAGTAGCCGAGGAGTTTGGTAATGAACAAGAATGTAATTCGGTTTACAACCGCTATTATGAAACCTTTTGTCATTCATGTACTTCACTCTTTTTACTGTCTGGTTGTATTGTTGAATCCATATCCCCATCGCCACATCTTCCAGCTTGAAAAGCTTTCACCAAAATAAATTAATAACACAGTTATTTACCATTTCTTACATTTCTCTGATGAAAATACAAAACTCACTTTAAGATCTCTTTCGCGGTGACCTTTCACCACAAACTTTGCTATATCCTGAGAGATGATGTAGCCAGGGCCATGTGCCCATGGAGGATATGAATCTAGAGGCCACTCCTTCACAAATAGAATATGTGTGATATAAGTATCTAAGAAGATAAGGCAGAGAAAAATGTTGAGAACTATTGAATAGTCACCTCTTTACGAATGTACCATTTGCTGCCTTTCTCACGGTCTGGCGATGAATCAAATGATATCAGACCATACAAAAGTGCACTAGACGGTTTGTCCTTTAGACTCAATAACAGTTCATCGATCCGAACAAAGGCATCATCGTCTGTCTTCATTATGTATTTTGCTGGAATGACTTTGGTCTGTATCAAAATGGAGAAGCATTAAAAAGATTATCTCACTCTAATGCATTGTGTAAGTAGCAACTTACCCCAAGAATGCAAAGCGCAATTGTTTTCAAGCTAAGTAAACCATAGTAATCAACAAAAGGCATAAACTGAATATCACCATATGCTTTAGCTTCTCTCCACATCTCTAAATTGACTTGCTCATTAGTGTGCTAAACCCAAAAAACACCAAGTTATTGCTAAGAAATGTACCCAAAAAAAAACAGAGAGAAAACGTTGACTTGCAGAAGTACTTACAAGGCCAATGAGAAACCGAACAGCAACTTCTCCAGATCTTACTGCCTCATATTGCATCCAAGACCTTCTCAATGCCATACGTCTCTTAAAGTTATTTCCAGTGGAGAAAACACCAACCAGCAATGTTATCCTTGTCCCGGAAAGAGATGGAGCTTTCAGCTTCTCTTCTATGGCTAAAGAAGAATGATTCTCATCAGGAACAGGCAGCCTTGTGGCTGAAGCAGATAACAGTTTCAGACCACCTGAGACTTTCACAGCACTAACTAACCACGGCTCAAGCTTCTGCAAAGACTTTGTAGAGTCATTCTTTACCTCCCTGTAAGGAAATGAAGTCTCGTGCCGCCCGTTAACAGTCATATGAAAACCTTCTAATCCAAACCACAATGTTGCAGTGAAGGGACTCCCTTTGAGAAATGGAAAATCATCCAAAGTGATTCTACTTGTCTGTTCGTTGCACAGAGGAAGCTCATCAACTACAATATAATTCTTAAATGTTCCATGACTTGGACATCTCACTTCCTCTCCCCACCCGGACCTTTCTGTCCACGTGTTTTGCACTATGGATTGCTTAGAGAAGTTCACATCATAACGCAAGACGCCTGAGCCTAGGAGGTGAATCTGGAAGCTTCTCGAATGTTCATCAGGAACACCAACAAATGTTATAGAAGAATCTTCAGTTAAACCACACGGGAGCTCAAGAACAGGCCTTGAACCGGACAAATCCACGTCAGCTGCATTTACAAAGTCCGGACAAGTTCTTCTAGAGACCATACCAGAAGCAGAAGGTAGTTTCTCTTTATTGATCAGAGAGACTAAGTCTTTTATTGCCAGTGCAGCCTCTTCGACCCCCTGACCAGTTTCTGGCAAAGCATCACGCCTTTCGAGAAACGGACGCATGAGAGACCATGCAAGAAACACGTTAGACTCATCTTCTTCTTTGTAAAAGCTACTGTTTGAAAAGAGGTAATCAAGATCTTCCATAGTGATCAAATGTGGCTTCTGAACAACAGTACTCTCTTCTTCTATATCAAACTCATCCACAGTCTGATTCTTCTTTGTAAGTTTGTGACCAGGTTGAAGGATGATGAGGATCAATGTAAGAACCATGACAGAGATTCCCGCCGACAAGTTCCTCGTTCTGACTGAAGTGAACCCAAACTTGAGTTTCACCATTGACATAGACTGCATCATCATTACTCACATAACCACCACCTAATAAAAAAAATACAGATTCCGTATTAAAGTTTGATAATCATAATTAAACAGAGAAGAACTCGAACAATGGTCAACGATCTAAAACTTCGAATTGGTGCAGGAAGGAGCAGTCTTTGATGGATACAAGTAGACCCATTAGCAAAAAAAAACATAGCTAATTATATTTTTTTATTAATACAGTAAGCTTTGAAAATGAAGCTAACAGTGAGAGTTCTGGAAACACCTCGTTTTAAGAACTGATTGGTTGTGTTTAAAGTAAACTTTGTAAGCTTACCTCGTTTTATATTGATGTATGTAAAGAGATCATCGATCCAGGATCAGTTGAAGTTGCAGAACAACAGAGGGAGAGAGGCAAAGGCAATAGCTAAGCTGAAACAGAGGATCTTAGCTTAGCAGAAAAACGGCGTCGTATCTTTAGTATGGAAACGACGTCGTTTATTTGTAAGTGAAACTTACTGTTTTTGTTGTTAGCAGCGAGACGATGTCGTTCCATCTAAGGGTCTGACTGGTTCAAACGTAGCGGTTGCGGTTGCGGTTGCGGGAATTTGTGGATGCAGGCGGTTGCGGTTTCTAGCGGATTTAAGAGATTTGTACGAATGGTACTGCGGTTAAAAATTGGTGCGTTTGCGGGTGACTTATGACTGGCTAACTACCAAATGCGGTAACAGTCAAATAATAAATTAACAATATTTACATTTAATATAATTATAAAAATATAAAAAATCATAAAATTATAATAAATATAAAATTTATATTTAGAATTTATAATTTTAATTTTTTGAAAATTTATTGAAATTGTTTTTATTATAAAATTTTATAATATTAATTAATATAATATATATATTTTAATATTTTCATAATTTCAATTTTAAAATTTTTATTAAATATTTTTACTTTTGTATATATTGTTTTAAAAAAAAAAAAAAATTTACCCTCCCTCAACCGCAAACGCTAGCTGGAGCCAGCTTTTGAATTTATGAGATTTGGAGCGGTTTGAAGCGGTTTAGAGCGATTTGAGTGATTGTTGCAAACTGCCGACAACCGCTACCAACCGCAAAAGTTGCGTTTGCGGGTGGCAGCGGGAAAACCAGTCGCCCCCTAAGTGAAACGTATGGTTGAAAACGGCTTCGTTTAGTTATCTTACATTTCAATAATCTTATAAATAATTAATAAAAATATATAATAACTTTTGGTACGCTGGTTTCAATCTTCGAATAAATATGAATAGAGAGACAAACACTACCATACACTTCTCAGTTGATAGTGTCCTACTAGTTAAAAAAACAAACTAGAACAAGGTTATGATGAATGATCATGTATTAACCAAGATTATAATTCTAAATCCAATTGATTCGGAAATACTAATTTCCTAATTGGCTGAAACTGGTTTTGCTCTAAAAGTCAGTAGAACCAAAATCAACAAAGTAGAGGACTATCCAGTTTACTAAGAAGCTCAGATTCAAATGTGAATATCTTTGCGAGAAGCTAATGCGTTGGTCTTTAAAAGACGTATAGTAGATTTGGTTTGGCAAAAAAGGAGAAAACATTAGAAGAAAATCAAAAGCTAAACAGAGAAGTATAGACATAGGATCTAAGCTTGGATTAACCTATAGCTCAGAAGGAAAGAAAAAGAACACTTACCAAAGACAAACAGCTCCCAAAATTATTGCTGCATATTAAATTTGGGAAAACAAAAAGAGTACTTTTAAGTTGAATGAAAAAAGTAACTGTACTGTTTGAGATCTATGTGAGGTAAGAAAGATGTATGTCTCTGTGTTTCAGACAGACACGGCTCTGTGAATTGTGATTGGTCTGTACTTTTGTACACGTCCACTTAACGGGGCATATGTAATGCATCTTTTTAACTCTTTTACCAACTAGTATTTGTTTAAATAAATCTCTAAAAGGTGTTCACGTGATGTTTCTCATCTCTAGCCCCAAACAATTTGGTTGATGTGTTTCTTTGCGAATATTAAACATTTTAGATAAATTGTACAGACTTTTCTCGTAAATGTTATCAGAACTCTAGTGAACACTTTTCGTATGCCAAATCTTTTGGAAGATTAGACATCCTTCCTTAGGTTAACCTTTTTCTTCTTCATATTTGATTTGAATTAATGCATGTATGTTTCAGCCTCAAATGTCATGAAATTTCTTGTTTGCTAGTTCTTACAACTTTTATAATTCTAGACTTCCAAAGATTAAGTTCAAACATGCTTACTTATTTTATATAACTGTCTTAAAAATGCATAGAAGAACCAGAACTATGTTCATATCAAATATAGTAAAGAATCTGACATCACATCAGTTTCAGTCACAAGCGCAACCGGAAACATCGACTGGCGGGTTCGAAGCCAGAGATAGCACATTACAACAACTGTCGCGTGGTGGTGCACGTGGAGGAAAGACAGCCGTTGGTTCGAGGCCCAAGTGGAAGAGGTTGGTGACGGATTGTCAAATTGTGCAGTTTGTTTTCAGCTTTGGGTTATCTGGTTGGATGCTCCGAGAGCATTTATTCGGGTCAGGTTGCTCCGGGATTTGGGCGTGGTGTTTCAACGCTGCTTTTAATGCTTCTCTTTTGGCTCTCTTCTTCAACTTTCATTCCAAGAACTATACCAAAAAGACAAGAGAGGGAAAAATCGATTAGATTAGTTGTCTTGAATTAATGTTGGATATTTTTTAGAGTTCTGGTCTTTGTTACTGATGGTTTGAAATTGTTTTTCTATGAATAAAGATGAGAAAATGATAATTAGTTTTGAAATGGCTTCATTGTCTCGTAGAATATTGGAATGGATTATCTCTTTAAGAGGATTATATATATGCAAAAATTCAGGTTCAACAAACATTCACCAACCAACATTTTTTAAGACTTGAACAATGAGATTAGTATGCCCTTGAATCTCCATATGCAAATGCCAAACCCAAAACATGAAGATTATAGCCTCTTTATCTATGGGGATTGGACCCGCAACAATATTATCTTTCTTTATAAAGATAGCCACAACTGTTAGAGAACTTAACCAAACTTTTATTATAATATATATATATATATATATATATATATATATATATATATATATAAATGTTCCAAAACTTTTTACTATCCTCCAAGTCTAATCTTCCTCATATTAGTCCAGGATTGACTTTGACTAAATTCATATCATCTGTGTATGAAGTTGATCGACATAGATAGTGTTGGAATTGTAAAAATGCTTCATAAACATCTTAAGCTTCATAAACCTCTTAACGTTGACTAAATGCACATCATTTTTATATATTTATATATTGTGAATGTGGTAGAAAATGTTAATTTCATAGTTATTTAAATTTTGTTTAATTTTCCGTATTTCAAATTTATCTAACCTTCAAAATTTTATTTTTAGTTATTTTCATATATATATATATATATATATATATATATATATTGCCAAAATATATTGAAAGTAAATAAAAGAAACAGTAAAGTTGAAAAAAATCGTTAAATTTAACCAAAATATTAAAAAAAATCTGAATTATTATAAAATTGAACTGAATGATATATTTTGTCTTTTATACTCTCTACTTGTCAACTTCTAGATTGGGGAGAAGATATTTTTTAGGAGAACATTTGATAGTAACCAAGCTACTTTTAAGGTTGCCTCTTTTTTATCATTAGTTGCCACTTGGTTTAAAGGCAAAATTTGGGCAATAATATGTGACAAAATCATGTTTCCCGAGCTTTACAAGAAAACTTTAAAACTTTCAAAAACTATTCGTCTACACATGTTAATGTCATGAAAATATAAGAGGGTCTTATTCCAAATTCTTTTAAGGTGCGCTCAAATCAATTCATTAATTTTTTTATCTTATTAAACAAATCTCTAATGACTAGATTGAATCTTGAAATATCATCATTCTTAGATTGAAAAATACTCTCCATAAGGTTTACATATGCACAAATTTTACAAGCATTCACCAATTAAAGTTTCTTTAAAGAGTTGAAAACTTAAATTAACCTATAACTGGTTCTTTGAGAAAATAAGCATTTGTGAATCCTTCTAGCCAAAAGTGCTAGTAAGACATTGTCAAATATATGAAAAGGACATAATGGATTGAATATTCGTAAGCCAGTAAGACATAAAGTATCGTCAAAATCACTTTTTATGTTGTACTTTGTCACAAAATGGTGTATATATATCTGCTTATATAATAAATCGTTTTTTCAAAATTTTGAATATTGATTCTGTAATCTCTAAATTTATTAATAAAATTTTCTTTTTAAGCCGGAAATTGTTTTTCCAAAACTAGTGAATTAATCAAGTTTTATCAAAAATACATAAAAGAAATAGCAAAGCTGTACCAATTTCATAGAATTAAGCAAAATAACTCAAATCCAAATTATCATAAAACTGAACCGAAATATATTTTGGATACGTTTTGGTTCAACTAAACTGAACCAGATTTTCAGTTATCCGAACCGAACTAAACGACATTTTGTTTGATTCCCAATTTCTCACTTTCTAATTATCCAAACCGCATCAAACTGATCCAGATATCCTAGTGCCAAAGCGTAAGAAGCAATCATGTTATCATCCCCAAGTCATCGACTATATATTAAATCCATGATTAAGATTCTGACGTCAAATAAGTTTCAAACGACAACGAAAAAATGTAAATGATGTATTCTTTACGATATTATCCTCCCACGTTAAGCAGGATTAGAAAAAAGTTTATGCATGAAACATTCGCTACGATATTACGTTCTCACGTTATGCATAATAAACACAATAAAATAGATTAATGATGCACATTCTTTAGGAGTTTACCTTTCCACGTCAAAGCATAATAATAACAATAACAACGCATATGCATCAATCAATCCATGAATCAAATAATATAATACGATGGCATGGGACCAACTTGAATATAGATATAAGCCAATTCGGTGAGCATCTGATCATTTCGTCTCTCTCCCGTTTCTTCCAACATCTCCCCGAGTTCAGACCAGCGCCGGGAAAGCGGAGACGGCGTGGAACCCAGCGATGCAATTGCATCGGTTTACTCCATGTTACAATATTCACGACGCAATGGCATTGGTTTACGCAATGACATCGAATTTCATTAATGATATGTATCTATTTTACGCTATAGCGTTGGTCAAAAATGAGTATTTATATATAACCTCTATTTACTATATCGTCAAACTTCAACCCCTACAAACCTAGCCGGAGAATGGAATCGGTTTACTCCACCCTAACCTACTGGCTCGTGAACCACCCCAACATTGCCAATTTTACGTGGACTGAAGGTGAAACCCTTGGCTCCACCGTCTTTTTCGTCTCCGGTGTAGTCACGGCTTATCTATCCGCCACATTCCTCCTCCGACATGTCATGGTTTCACTCCCCTCACTCGGTCCACGAATTCTCAAACCCATCACAGCCGTCCACAGCCTCATCTTGTGCCTCCTCTCCCTAACCATGGCCGTTGGTTGCACTCTCTCCCTAGCCTCGTCTTCTGACATTGTACCATCACACCCGACAGCTCGTTTCTTCCGGGCGATTTGTCTCCCTATGGACGTGAAGCCTAGCGGACCGCTCTTCTTTTGGGCTCAAGTCTTCTACCTCTCGAAGATCCTCGAGTTTGGAGACACACTCCTCATCATACTTGGCAAATCATTCCAGCGCCTCTCGTTCCTCCATGTGTATCACCACGCGGTGGTTGTGATCATGTGCTTCCTCTGGCTCCGAACCCAACAATCTATGTTTCCGTTCGGGCTTGTGGCGAATTCGACAGTCCATGTCATCATGTATGGTTACTACTTCCTCTGCGCCGTAGGAATGAGGCCTAAGTGGAAGAGGCTGGTGACGGATTGTCAGGTCTTGCAGTTTCTTTTGTCCTTTGCATTTGGCGGTTGGATGTTCCAAGAGCATGTTTTCGGGTCGGGCTGCTCCGGTTTTTGGGCTTGTGCTTTCAACGGTGTGTTTAATGCTTCTCTTTTGGCTCTCTTCTTCAACTTCCGTTCCAAGAATTATGCGAATAAGACAAGACTGGATACGTGGGCAGAAATGGTTAAAGATGTGGGTAAAAAAGCGATTAGATCCAAAAAGACTGATTAAATCATTTTGAATGGTTAAATATCGGTCTCTTGATGTGTTGTTACTCGAAATTGATGTTGGGGTAGCTCGAAATTGTTTTATTCTGAATAAGATGACAAGATATAAAAATGTCACATAAATCATGTAATGGCTTCATTGTCTGGTTCTTAGATTGCATATCTTAGGTTGGGTCATCTTTCGAATCCATACCCAAACCCTATCCGAAAAACCCGAACAGAAATCCGAACCAAAGTAGCAAAATATTCGAATAGGTATTAAGTTAGGAAAGATTGGATATCCAAATCCGAACGAATATATCCGAAGATAACCGAACATATGTACAGCATAACTCAAAATCAGATAATATACATATAATTGCAGAAAAAGTGATTTGCTAATCACTTAAAATGCATGCCAAAATTCTTATTTCATGCATTAACAAAAATTACATCCAAAATCTCAAAACAATAACTAAATTAATGTTTCTATTTTTTAAAGTTTTATCTTCAAACTTATTAATCATCCAACCTAATAAAAATTACAAAATCAGCTAAGTTAAGAATAAAATATACAGTACAAGAAGGTTGAGCAATGAATAATTATTATTTTTTTCAAAATCTAAATATTTAAACCTGACCCAATATTAAAAAAAAAAACCAACCCGACCCGATATGTAAAAATATCCGAACGGGTACTAGATCCCAATACCAAAATATTTTGAATCCAAACGGGTACGCGAACACCCATGCATAAGAATGAATCAAACATTAAATCTTAATATCTCTTATTGCTGTATCTGTCGAGCTTCCATCACACTTTCCCTATTTATAGGTTGTAGTCCACAATCTTTTTTAAAGCAGTAGTTGGTTATCACATTTACATAACGGGTTGACCTAAACGATAAAATTATCTATATATATTACCATATTACAAACTAGCCATAATACACCAAGAAATGTTGCCAAAGAAAAAAAAAAAATAAATAATACACCAAGAAAATGAGGATATATAAAAATAAATTAAATTAAACAAGCATTGAAAGCTGACTAATTCAAACCTGAACTGAATTAAATGGAACCAAAGCAAATTAACTAACCAAAACCCATTACTTTTTTTTTATGTATTTATAAATTGTGAATGGCTAAACAATTTTAGTTTCATATTTATTTGATTTTCATTTAATTTTCGTAAACCGTTTTTATTTAAATTTGAAATTTTAATACCTAACTAATTTTCATAGATATCTTACCAAAATCTAGTAAAACAATGAAGTTTCATCGAAAAATAAATAAATGAATAACAAAGCTGAGCCAATTTTATTGAATTAATCAAAATAAGTGAGAACCGAATTATCATAAACTGAACCGAAATATATTCGGATATATTTTGGTTCTCCTTTGTATTACCATAACTGAACTGAACTAAATGACAGTTTGCTTGGTTCTCAACTTCTCATGTCTCATATCCTGCATATCCAAACCGACATCGATCCAAACTAATACAGGTACGGCAACCATATGTTTCATAACATTTATACCAAAAAAAACCATATGTTTCATCATCAAGTCAGCGACTGTATCAGATCCATTAGAAAACTCTTACATCAAATAAATTTCAATCGGCAACAAAGAAAGTAAAAGATGCATTCTTTACGACACTACCTTCCACGTTATGCATATAAAAAAAAGATGCATGATACATTCGTTACGATGTTTATAACGTCCGCACGGCACACGTTAAGCATAATAAACAAAATAGAATAAATTGATGATGCACATTCTTTACGATATAATTTTACACGTTAATTCATATTAAAACACTAACAACTGTTTACGCTGAATCTTATTAATAAAAGAACATGTTCAACATATATATATATATATATATATATATATATATATATATATATATATATATGTCATGTGTGTGTGGCCTCTCTCTATTTACCATATCCTCAAACTTCAATCCTTACAAACTTCGTGAGAGAATGGCATCGGTTCACTCCACCCTAACCTACTGGCTCGTGAACCACCCCAAGATTTCCAACTTTACGTGGACCGAAGGTGAAACCTTTGGCTCCACCGTCTTCTTCGTCTCCCTTGTAGTCTCCGTTTACCTCTCCGCCACATTCCTCCTCCGACATGCCATGGTTTCACTCCCCTCACTCAGCCCCCGCATTCTCAAACCAATCACAGCCGTCCACAGCCTCATCCTCTGCCTTCTCTCCCTAATCATGGCTGTCGGTTGCACTCTCTCCATAACCTCAGACCCTACGACACGTTTTCTCCACGCTATTTGTTTCCCAGTCCATGTTGAACCTAATGGACCGGTTTTCTTCTGGGCTCAAGTCTTCTACCTCTCGAAGATCCTTGAGTTTGGAGACACACTCCTCATCATACTCGGCAAATCATTCAGGCGACTCTCGTTCCTTCACGTGTACCATCATGCGACTGTGCTGTTCATGTGTTTCATCTGGCTCCGAACCCGCCAGTCCATGTTTCCCCTCGGAGTCCTGACGAATTCGACGGTTCATGTCATTATGTACGGTTACTACTTCCTATGCGCCGTAGGATGTAGGCCAAAGTGGAAGAGGCTGGTGACGGATTTTCAGCTTGTGCAGTTTATTTTCTGCTTCGGAATATTGGCCTTGATGCTCTCTCAACATTTTTCCGGGTCGGGTTGCTCCGGGATTTGGGGGATTTATTTTACCGCTGCGTTTAATGGTTCTCTCTTGGCTCTCTTCTTCAACTTCCGTTCCAAGAACTATGTGAAGAAGACAACCGAGGTGATTAAATTGTCTTGAATTGTTTAGAGTCTCGATCTCCTCTTATTTGTTGTTACTGGAAAATGTTGGGATAGTTTGAAATTGTTTTACTATGAATAAGATGACAAAACATGTATTAAAATGTCACATAAACCATGAAATGACTTCTTTCTACGATATACAGCATTCGGCAACCAACTTTTTTTTTAAGTGACTAATCAAACATTTTAATTAATAATATCTCTAAATTATGTAGTGTATGGAGTATCTACAATCGCACTCCCCATTTCTAGTTTGTAGTCCAGAATTTTTGTGAAAGCAGTAGTTGGTTTTTAGTTTTTTACATAACGGGTTGACAAATAATAAAATTCTTAATACATCATTACAAACTAACTCTCCATAGTCCATAATACAACAAGAAAATGAGGATAGATAAAAAATAGAATAAGAATAAAGAAACTCCTGCCAACCAATCTCAGAAGAAGCTTCATGTGTATGATTTGCTGGATCCATTCACTAACAAAAAATTTGGGATGCATTGTGATTTTCATTTCGAGGTTTTAAATTATTCTATGTTGAGTCTTGACTTTGGGATGAATTGATCAGGTGTTAGCCAGAGAGACAACGTCGCTGCAAGCAAGAGAGTAGATATTATAGTAGAGACAACGGAGCTGATGCGAGGGTGGGATTCACTAATGAATAATCAATCCTTAATATGACGGCGTTTAACAGAACATTTAGTAAATCACTACTAAATCCTTACTTTGGCCCAACCCAACACAAAATTCACTAAAGCCTTGACTGTTCATAGTTATTATAAAAAAAAGATCAAAACAATTATCAAGATTTTAGAAAAATAGATTCTATAAATTTTGAAGAAACAAGTACCCATTTATGAACATGCCTAAATGTAGAGAAGTTTTAATTTGAGAGTGTTGTTTATTTTGGAACAGCAATAAGAGAGTTGGTGTTTGACTTCAACATATATCTTACCAACTTTAATAGAACTAAAATGGTAAATTTGTTTGTTACTTTATTATAGGCATGAGTTCATCTTTGACTTGTTGTTCTATTGTTTTTCGAATTTCATATTACTGTTGAAATCCAATCCATCACCTAAATTCCAAATCAACGAAGAAGGTTCTACGTGAATTTTGAAAATACATTAAAAAAGCACCAAAACTAAATAGTTTGGTTTTGGTTAATTCCAATAACAGTTGATGAACACATATACATACAGCTTTTGGTCTTTATTTGCCACTTAGCTTATGCAAATTTGGTTTCGACTTCCATTTACAGATGTTGTATCATCCTTATTCGTATGAAATCTTTTTCTTACTGATGTATAAAACTATAAACTCTTCTTTGACTAATAACTTGTTGGCTTCATAACTACTTATGCAACTCGAACATTTTATATATATATATATATATATATATATATATTACTCTACAATATTAGATATTTGACTTCACATTAAACATATATAAACGAGTAAACGACCACGTAATTAGGACCAAGAAAATGGTAGAAGATCTCATATTCAACCATGTTCGTAACTATATTTTAATCATCATGCAAGAGAAAGTGGTTTAGTAAGATAAATCACTCACTTACGACAGTTAAAATAATGTTAAAATACATTAATTTATTATATGATGAGCTTTGGGCAAAGCTTCCCTTGTTGACTTGTCAACAAAGACACGAGACTCCAAAACGCACGAGTGGGTTGTTTGACAAACTCAAGAGCTCTTTGACTAATTTGACCGGATGATACGCCCAATTTAATATTATCTTATACCAGTCAAAATCTAACAAACAATCTTGATGTTCTTGGTTTCTCTTAGAGATACAATATGTATATTCATTAAATAATGCTCCCTAACATGTTAAGTCCTATATGGAAATTGTCGAGTCTTGTTATCTTCATGTGTGTTGGTATGTAAACTTGAACTACATGGGCTTATGTACTTTATATGGAAATGATTTGCTGGATTATTAATTATTTAGATTAGTAAATTGCTTATTACGGTTTTGATGGATTATTATATAGTAAGCCCAGTAGAGAAAACAATTCACACATCTTATTGACGTTTTCACACTTTCATGATTATTGTTTATAATTTTTTTGTTGTTGATAGCCATCGTAGATAACAAGCCCCTTTCTAAGTTGGGGCAAAATTATGTATGATGATAAAAAGCGAAAGAAGTAAAGCAGTTTTATGTGACAAAGCTGTGTTTAACGACAAAAATGTATGTCTTTAAACAAACATCATGTTTCCTTTGTGAAGCATTAAGAGAAAAGATGAGCGAAAAAGAAAAATAATTAAAAAGGAACTCGTGTTCTCCACTTTGGAGGATACCACGCATTGCTTATAATATAAGTTTGAAGCTTCTTAATTGTAATCCTAAATATTACTCTATGTTCCCTATTAGGTTGGTTTTCATTCATATTATATAACCTTTCATATTTGCTTTCACATTTAACATTCCGCCTTGCCGGTTTCACTAGGAAACGTGGGTGAATTCATATAATAAAACATATGAAGAAGCTGAGATTAATAGTTAGTATTAGAAGCTTCCAACAAAGAAACTTCACAAATACAGTACACGTTTTACGTAGTGCATACCAACTCTTTACTATACTTCAAGCCATCGTAATATCCTATATCCTCAACAAAAAAAAGGAGCAATGTTTGCTCCGGTCATCTTTTTGTGGATGGGTTGCTGTTCAGGTAAGAATATACAAATTATATCAACACGACAAGTCGGACAGCGTGTGCACAAAGCTAAAAAATATACTTCCTAGGTTTCCGAAAATAAAATTTTCTAAAATATTCATGTTTATTAATAATTTAATAAATATTTATAATTTAATTTATTTTGAATTTTATTATACACATTCAATAACTTTCAACTAATAAAATTTAATCAATTCAAATATTTTCAATTAATGTTTCTCAAAAGTATAAAAAATACCTTAACAATATAGAAAATCTATTTTTATACAACAAAAAAATAATTTTAAAAATTTTAATTTTGAGAACGGAAGGAGTACATGACAAACTGGGTCATTCCTTTGTATGTTATTTATTTCAAAAAATAAACTATTTATCAAAAAGAAATTATACAGAGTATGTCGTGTAGCAATTTTCCCTCTATACTAAACTAGTGTTATAAACTAAAACATAAAAGATTTCAAATATAATGTAGAGCAACCGGATTTGAAATATATTGAATGTGAATCCAGGGATAGTTGTGTATTTCAAATAGCAATAATAAAATGTTAAAAAGAAGAAGTACGTATAGTTTTGTTCAAAGTAGGTAGTATAATTGTCAAAACGAGTCGTTTATATAGTCCACTTCATATCAATTGATAATGGAGTTTTACTTCCGTTACACCTTATATTTTTTCAACACAATTGTTAAATTAATTGTTGTTAATAAAACTTCTTATTTTGCGGCCTTTATTCAACTGAGTCATATTCTGATCTTTATAAGTGTGACTAGCGGAGATTTTTCATCTTGGTTCAACTAGATTTATGGTTAATAATGTCTATCTTTTTTTATAATTATCATCCTGAAAATCTGTAAGATTATTCGTGTTTTGACCTAGAAAATTTATTAGACATGTGACTTGTTATTTGTTAACTTAGTCTAAGTATGATGAATTGTTAGACGTCTAATACTATGAATTTTTGTAAAAAAAAAACCAGTGGTCGTGCAAAAATATACAATATAACCTTTTTAAATTAATACTCTATAAATTAATATACACTAAAAATATTTATAAAACAATATAATTTTATAATCTATCAATTAATATATCGATAAATTAATATTTTATAAATTAATAAAAAAAATTATAGTTTTTGTATAATTTCAACATTATTAATTTATAAAAATTTCACTGTAGTTTATTCTTTAAAAATGAGCGGAGAGATGGCATACTACTAGTTAGTCCTATCTATTTTTGGACTTTCAGTAATATCTGATTTTATTTTGTTTTTGGCGTACATACATATGTTCAAAAATATATAATAAGTAATTTTATTTTGTTTTTGGCGTACATATATATGTTCGAAAATATATAATAAGTAATGAATGGAAGGGCTGTCATTGTTCAAGGAGGACTTTGTATGCTTAAAGGGCCATTGAATCTAGACTTCAAACTACTTATCGCATGTCTCATTCAGACCGAATTTTATAAACCTCAGAGATGTTAGAAAAAGAATAAGAAAAAACATTATAAATCTAAAATTTATCGAAATCTACAGTTTGTATCCTACTTATCGTTTATTTCTCTATTAAGATCATATTTCATAAAGAAAGTCTAAAACAGTCAGAGTTTCAAATCAAAACTAATCCATATGATTGACTGTAAATACATCATAATACATTAGTTATAACTAAAATGCACAATTAAGATGCTAACCTATCTACTAAACGTCTGGATTAGCTGAATACCAATATGAGTCATCGGCACATATATTTGTATTTTAGATTCAAAAGCAAAGAAGATGTAAAAGCACTTAGTAATTCTTAATTTGTATCTATACATTTCTGGAACAATATCATCATCGCCTGTCGTCATTTTCATATGCATTTTCAAGTGTAATCATTTCAGATTAATCTTATCCATTAAACCATTTTCGTGCGTTGTTATAGATTACTTTAAATAAGTTATGTATACGTGACGGGTAAAATTATATGCAAAAGTGGTCCTGAAAACACACATGCCCTGGCATTAACCAATACACGTAAGCTTATTCAAGATTTGGAACTTTGGAATGACAAAACCTATTATATAATGATTTAGTGAAAGGTTGATGGCCTGTTTTCCGTGGGTTCTGTTTCATTAACAAAAAAAAATTCTTTTTCGGATATGTTTTAAATATTGCAGCTAAACCTACTTACTCCAAAATAAACTCAAGATATTTGGCATATATGACGAAAATTTATGGTTCCATGGATAGCAAACCAGCTAACACAAAGATAAATTGTATGCGAAAATCAACGGAAGACAACGATAAAAGATATATATTATGCATGGATGATATAACCAATACATTTTAAAATAAATTATCTAATATTTCACCATTTTTATTCTAGTTTTGTTTTGTTAAAGACATCTTTTTCATTCTTTTTCAGAATTTGCAGTTTGATCTGTTCACATTGTTTCGGTTTTGTGGAAATAAATACATACGTGATTCAATTTCTTGGACTTGTTTACGACATTCGTGACCACATAACATGTTAAATTGCGGCGAAACTTATAAAAAGAAAAAGTGTAATTTTCTCATATTATTATATAAGACAAAATACCAGTATACATGAATACAACGGATGTATGCGAGCGTGTGTGATGTGGTTCTAGGTGGTTCCTTTGGATTTGTGCCTACTAATGATGCCCACAAATATTCTTTGGCACATTGTTTATTGTTTCACAATTTGGCCTAATCACATAACTTATGAAAACCAAGTACACTTTATTACCTCTTTATTTTAGTTATTTTCATTAATCAGATTACGATATCAACCAACTAATCTAATTAGAGTTCACGAAGAAAAATATTTATTTCAGTATTTGGCACATTGTCTATTGATTCACAATTTGGCCTAATCACATAACTTATGAAAACCAACTATACATTATTAACTCTTTATTTTAATTATTTTCATTAATTTAATGATGAAAATAAATAATCTAATTAGAGTTTACCAAGAAAAAGATGTATTTCAGTATTTGGCACATTGTTTATTGATTCACAATTTGGCCTAATCACATAACTTATGAAAACCAAGTATACATTATTAACTCTTTATTTTAATTATTATTATTAGTTTAATGAATTATCGTTTATCAAGTCTTAACAAGTACTAAATATAGAAGCTATTAAATCTAAACATATCAGATATCCAAAGAGTAATTTTCAATATAAGAATGTGGTTTCCTAAAAGAAAGACATGCATGTGTGGATCTAAGACAAATCATTTCTCCATATATACATGTGTTTATTATATTATGTGCTTTATAATTGTGAGTGTGTATCAAGTCATTTACACTTCGCTCACTTTATAGTGACAACACGTGATGTCCGTGCCACCTAAATATTGTCTTCTTGTCAATGTGAAAGTCCATCAAATTCGGAATGTGCATATACTAGATATTCTTGTTTGATTTTTGTGGTAGTGAAGGTTTGGGGATACTATAATGTTCAATTTTTTTTTGAAACTATATAATGTTCAATTTCGTATTGTATGGTTTCCACTTGGTTGAAGTTTGGGATAATACCAACGATGACAAGTAAACATACATTATCTTAGCGATCGTGTATCTATATTAGACGTCCGTTGCAACCTTGCGCACGCACTCCAAGCTAAGTTAATTCAATCCGTGTAACTTAGTTGGATCTTTAACAAAGAAAACAAAGGCAAAACTTAGTTGGATTAGTGTTTGAGTAGATTACTTTTAGAAATGGGAATTTTAAATTATAAAAGTAATTAAGTCCCCTTGCCACATCTCAAAGACTTAAAAACATTGATTTTGATCAGCAAAATGAGTTCATATATTGCCAAGTTGACAATTTGATGCATTATTAATTAGTTCGGTATCGTTTACTAGTAGGTTTTGGATTTTGCATTTAAATGTACAAAAGGTATAGTGAATGATATTTCATTAATTACAGCAATTTGTGTAGTTGCTTTGAGCGTGGCTGCGTGGGGTATTTTTGGTGGGTGGTCCTATTTTTAATAATTCTTGGTTAATTTGTGTAACGTTATATACGTTTGTTGGAATAAGTCATGCTACAGTAAATTGTTAAAGAAACATTAGCGACGTTTTTAAAAATAAATAATCCGCCATTATTTACGCTCTATAATCTGTGATCATATATATAGCGATAGCATTGGCCACTCGTTAAACAAACATCAATTATTTCTTAAAACTAGGTTGCTGATTTTTCCTATCTCGATTTGTTTTCTTTTCCTTTTTTTTTGGTATGAATGTTAAGATATCTTGAACTGTTTTCGGATTTGAAAAAGACTATAAATGCATTAGGGCTTAACTAAATATATGCTTCAATGATATATGCATGTTAATTTGATGCAGATAAAATTGGCGTGTATATAATAATATGATAGAGTGACGGAATTATTTTACATCTAGCTAGAATCTGGGATATATTCTAAATCCATGGGCAGGCGTACATGTATATAAATTTTTTTTTTTTCACAAAGAATATATACAATATGTGTATATTGCATGTATATCTCATTATTTGTATTTAATTTTATGAAATTCTTTTTTTTTGTTGCTAACATAATTTTATGAAATTCCCGCAGTCATCCAATTCAAATCGTGCTTGGAGGCTTGAGAGCTTTCAAATACTTAAGTGACATTAACCAAAGTTCGCTTGGTGAAGTTATACATATCAACTTGTCCTTTTGATATATACACATTGAAAAAAACGAAGGTTCAAAAATCAAAATGGCATGTCCTCTTTTTTTTTTGTCAACAAGCTTTTATATTAAACTAAATGCCCAGCGGGTTTAAGACGGCTACAACCGGAAGTGAATTCAACGGCTAGATGAAAACGAAAGGTACAACAATAAAGGATAGATGTGTTTAAGGGGCGAAGATACCCGTAGACAAACTTCACTTGAAACCCTAAAACTGATGCTCCCAAGAACATACTAAAATCGGTACATGAACCGATGAGAGGGGACCCTAAAGATCGGGTTTGAAAATCGTTGGTGAATACCAACACTGATGAGCTCATTGAGAAGCTAGATATGACTATGCAGTCCATTAGACAAACAATATCAGCTATAATCCGGGAGACTAGGTGAATCTCAACTGTGCCGGAAAGCATATTGTTTGGTGAGACGGTTGATACCGTTGTCATCTCCAATTCCATAGGTATATTTGATTTTGAAACGAACCGTGAGAATGACGTCGGATAAGATTGTGGTGGGAGATCACTCGAGAGTCCTTTTGGGTCATGAAATGGGCTAGAACCCTTGCTGTTTAAAGCCCAGGCCCAGAAAGGTGGAGTGAAGCTCGCGTCTCGGCGTTGGAGGGCTGTGTCAAAATCGCCGGTGAGCTCGCATCTCGGCGTTGGAGGCACAAAACGTTGTGGTGGTGGGGCGACCTCTCGTCTGAGAGTGACTTGTTCCGAGTTATGGTTGGATGGTTCTAGCCGCAACGGCTAAGTAGGATATCTTACAATCAACCTCGGGTTGGTGAGTAGGATATGCGCCATATGCCTTATGTAGGGCGTAGACCCACGTGATGGCAATGGAAGGCCGGTTATATCAGTACATGCTAAGTGGACGATGGCTTATCAAGTCTAGTGGTCGGATCAGGTGCTATCAATCATGAACCTCACGGTTCTATAGGTTTTCTAACAACCTAAACTCGTATGATCTATATGCTGGTCGATCAATTGTGAATGCATTACAATATTCGGTTTCATGTAAAACAATCTACCTTGTCTTACTTTTTCATAATCCCTAGGGTTTTCAATCTTTGAATTCTTATCAACCTTATGTTAAGGTTTCAAGGCCTTAAGTATTTTGTGTTCTTAGTTAGATTATTTCAAGAAGAACAATCTAACATTCCTAAACTTCAAAAATAAGCAAGAAATCAAACAAGCAATATCAATCTTAAAATCGATTTCTAGCTTTAGGGTTTAGGGTTTCGATTCCTTCATTAGGGTTTATCAGGTTTCAGATTCAATCAATCAATCGTACAATTAAATTCTAGTTTGGAATCGATTTAGCTTTCTAGTTTTAAGACTTTGTCGATTTTGATCTTGTAATTTCTTTTAGGGTTTCATCAAGAATAAGATTTCCATAATGATGGATTAGGGTTTCGATCTTATTCTATGTTCTCAGATTATGTTCATACCTTAGTTTCGTAGAGGTAAAGAACCAAACCACCTGAGATTGGATGAAACTTCGAGCTGAGGAGAAAGAACGCTTGCTGCCTCCTATCGGGTCGCGGATGTAGTCGGACGCGAGCTGGGAACGGATGCGAGCTGCGAGCTGTTTGTTGGACGGATGCGTTCTTCTTGTGTGCGAGCTGAGGACGCGATCAGGAAGCTGAGGACGTTCGGTCTTGAGGATGTCAAGCTTTTGGAATAATGGAGAACGTCTAGGGTTTAGCTTTTAGTCGCCAGTTTTAGGCTTTTAGGTATCGATTTAGGTCTCAGGGATTTAGAGGCTATCGTGCTGATAACGTGTTGTGAACAATAGGGGAATTCGTGTGTCTTATTAATTAATCAAAGTGTTCCCTTATATAGGGGATTACAAGATATGGATAAAAGGAAATAGTACAAATCCTTATCCTAAAGTAAAAAGGAAAACCTCTTATAGATAAACATGAAGAGAAAAAAGGAAACTTCCTAAATCTTAGGTCGGTCCATTCTTTGGCCGCCTCTCTCTCCTATCCGGACGCGGTCTTGGTCTTGGGCCTGGACGCGGTCCGTTCTTCCTTGACATGGTTACTAGCTATCCATATTGTTCTTAACAGATTTTAAATTCCCCAGCTTAACAAATTTCTCCATTCCATAATCAAAATAAAATATTTTTTTCAAACCTTACGAATTTTCGTTCTTATCCAAAATCAATCAATTTTTCATCATTCTCTATCAATTTTCTTTCATATAAATCGATTTTCACTTTCAATATAAAAAAAATTACGACAATGAAGAACACAAAGTATTACTAGTACAAATAGTACAATAAAACTAGTACAACTAGAACGTGTATAACTAGTACAACTACAATGAGTATAACTAGTATAATTCGAAAAACTATAACTAGTATAACTTGACAATTAATATGGTTATCTTCGGGTTTTCGTTTTCGGTGTGCGAATGATGTTATAGAAAACATGTTGGTCTAATCTTCCCCTGCATGCATGTATCAAATACATGAATAATATATATTTAATAATATTTAATTTGGATAATGATTTGCTTACAAGTTTTACTAGTTATACTAGTTGTACGCCCTTCATCACGTCCTTCATCGCCAGTTTTCATCACCATTTCTCAAAAGTTAAATTCAAACATAAACTATATCATTCATCTGATCCTTTCCATATTATTCAGTTTTTATTTGCTTCATTCTGATTCACAAATCTAAGAATCCCAGATTTTAAATTCCCCAGTTTAACAAATTTCTCCATTCCATAAAGCCAGTCCATGCCTAATATCACCTCATGATTCTTAAGGCAGACCACAACCAGATCCATAGGCATAACTCTATACTGGATCACTATTGGGATATCCTTTACTCGCCCTAATGAATGCATTACTTGCCCACCGGCCGCATTCACTATGCAAGGATCATCCTCCGGTACGTGTGTTTAGCTCCAGTATCAAACAGTACGTGTGTTTCCACACCACCAAGACCGCGGCCTAGTCGGCCGGATCGGGGTGTTACAAGTAAAACTTATGTAACTAGTGTGACATGTAGATTAGTAAAACTGGTAGTACTAGTATAACTATTATTACTGCGACAATATAACTGGTACAACTACTATGTGGTAATGTTATTTTAATTCTTTTTCAGGAACTAAGGATAATAATAATAGAGATGTGGTGATACATTTTGAGCCCGGGGATATTATTCAAATGTGGGTTATGAAGTTCGATGGAATCCGAAAGACGAACATATTTCTACTTTAGTGATGGATGGAAAATATGAGGAGATTACTTATTCTTACTTGGTTGATAGAATAGGCAAAAATAAAGATCGATGTAACTGCGACCAATCTTCAACTGAGTTACTTTCCGATGGTCTTGATAATAAAATGCCTTGTTATATCTTGGATGGTACAACTAGTATAAATGATAAAACTATATATCAAACAATATAAGTGATACTTGTATAACTGGTCCAACTATGTCTTTTTTACCAGATTAGTATTACTGGTAAAACTAGGACAATTATTCAGATTCTGAAATTTAAATATTCCATCGGGTATTGCATATGAAAAAAACAATCAGCTGGTCTAGATGGCCAAATTGGTAAGTGTTTAAATATGCTCTTTTTTATTTGTGCTATTTTGTTTTGGCAATTATTAGACAATCACATATATTTGCATGATCTACCTTATACTTTTAAGGTTTGTTAACTTCTTTCTCCACATAATTTTTGGAAAACATATGAAATGTAATTTATAAAAATTGATGATTTCATTTTATTGGGGCAAATGCATGTACACATAAAAAAGTAGTACACCTGAGGTAAGTTTAAATTTTATGTGGTACAACTAGTTTTTTCGATTTTACTGCCAAAGTACAACTATGTACAAACCGGTACAACCTAAAAACTACTATAACTCTGAATACTATTACAACTATGTTATTTCATTTTGTGCATCACGTTTTAAATGTATATAATGTTTTAAATATTATGGTTAAATATTAAATCAAGTAGTTGTACTAGCTGTACCATTTCTAAATATTTTTTTTGTAGTTTAACATGTTGTAATAGTTATACCTAAATACCCTCTTTGTCAGCCACCTCATCAGCCTCCTTCCCAAGCTCTTCTAAATCTTCTTGTACTGCAACATTTTCTGGTTCACAATTTCCTTTTTCTGTTTTGGGAGCAAAAAAAATAAAGATGATTTTTTATGTAAATATTACAACCAGTATAACTGACTATAGTACCCTTAATGAAAGTGCATTATCAACCAATAGATCATCTCACCTCTCCTTTAATCTGAATCACATGATCTTTCTTCTCTCCTTATCTCTTTCGGTTGGAACCCACTTCCTATTTTTCTCAACCATAGGATCATTTTTCCCTTGTTCGATCATGGCCACCCGATTTCTCTCATTTGGAAGTTTATATCTAGTATAACTCGTACGACTGAACATGTTAACAAATGATATAACTAGCATAACTGTCAAAATTTTGTCTCTTTATTTGAGAGTTTTCAACATTTTGTTCAATTATTACATTACACCATTAATTTACATTATATACCTTATAGTTTAAGTTTTGTTAAGTAGATTATTCATATCATTATGAAAAATACTGGTATAACTATGTTTTATTTACTAAATAAAGATGTGATTTCTCTCTCAAGGTTTCAAGCCTGATTGGGTTTGACGAGGACCACCGTCGACACTACTGTTGTGCTTCATCTTCTTCGCCATGACTTCACTCTTCTTTGCCGCGCCTCTCTTCTTCACTGCGTCTTTCTTCTTCTTCATTGCGGCATCTCTCTTCTTCACAGTAGTCCTTCTTTTTGTTCATCGCCTCACTCTTACTCATCATCGATGCTCACTTATTCTTCTTTTTCAGGTGACTCATGTTTTTGGAACCATGGTTGAATACTTTTCTGGCTCCGCATCTACTTTTTTGGCCTCGAGCGCAAAAAGATGAAGATGATTTTTCTGAAAATAGTACAACTAGTATAACTAGTACAACTTGTAAGCAAATCATTATCCAAATTAAATATTATTAAATATATATTATTCATGTATTTGATACATGCATGCAGGGGAAGATTAGACCAACATGTTTTCTATAACATCATTCGCACACCGAAAACGTCGGCGGGAATTCCGGAAAGAGTTATCTTTTCTGTTTAACAGCCTGCCCACCCTGGAAACGGCTCAGCCGGAGGTAGGGTCCAGCGGCACTTTGCTCGAGACTGTCCTGGACGGTCAGAGAACCGTGGACAGGGCTTGGGGAGTGACCCCAGAAGCTGTCATTACTGCAGCAAGATGGGACACCTACGCTGGGAATGACATTGCAGCACTGCTTCCGAACAAACACCGTCTCCGGGTTGGCGAAAGCAGGCTGTTTAGTTGCATTTTCCTTGACACTTTTCGTGCCGGGGTTTGGTGATATCCGGAAGCTATGCGTACGATCCAACCAAAACTGAAGTCTTGGCCAAGGATGAACGCATAACCACGGAATCAGCAGGCACAGTAAGAAACCGGCCTACCGAGTGATGTTTCATCGTTCTCAGGTCGTTCTGTTTCCAGGGTACGACAATGATCTTTCCGCAGGTGGTGACGGCTCCGCCTTGTCGGTGTAACAACAAGACAGCAGTGGATTTTTCGTTGGCGGCGATGAAGGGAAGCGGGAGTGATATCGACGTGGATGGGTGGAGCTGAACCCAGCGAGGATCTTTTAACCGAGAGATCCAACTCTCAGATCTGATGTTCCAAACAGAGGAACAGTCGTTGTGGAGGTTACGAAGTACGGAGGAGCAGCAGTGGCCTTCAGAGGAGCTGACGCCAGGGCCACCGGTGGTCTTCATGGCGGTGCTTGAGACCAAGCCGTTCGAGCCATCTGAAGATCCAGCGGAGACGAGCATGAACGGAAGTGCTGCGAGGACGATGAACGCGCTGACACTAGGCATGACTAGAGAGGGGCTGCTCGCTCGGAGAGGATGAGTGGTAGCAAGGAGGGGAACATGGGAGGCGGTAGTGTCTTGGATTGGAGGGGAAAAGGTGATGACGAGCGGATCTAAGGGAGCAGCGGCGTGGGAGACGACGACAGTACGAGTACAGATGTTGAAGACGACGAAGAAGAAGAGAGAATACATTATAACACAGACGGAATTGAGGGCCCGACGCCGGTGGCCATGGGCCTCACCGGCGTCGAGATGTAAGAGCGGCGGCGGCGTGGTTATGTTCTCTCTCTAGGGCGAACTTCGTCTCTTGGCATGTCCTCTTTTACCATGAATTTTGGGTCCTCTTATTACCATGAATTTGGAGCTTTTAAGGTCGGAATGAAGTGGATAAATTTAAAATAAAATAAAAACTCTTCAGCGCAAACATAAATATTATTGCAACTTGTTTAAAATAATGAAAAACTCAATTCATATATGGAAAATAAATACAAATTAGTTATCAACAAAATAAGAAAACAGAAACTCAGTATGCTACACACAGGTTTTTTTTTTTTTTAGAACTAAGTACTACACACAGAATTGGAAGTCAGCGGGTCAACTTTTAAAACTTAGTGCTTAATTAAGTGCTAAGTGATAATTAACCCTTTAATCCTCCAGAGTCTATTAACTGATATTTTAACTGGACGGCATCTTTCTCTACGTGTAGACTTCTAGCATCATTAATTAAAGACGACAACGTGTTTTTGCACAAAATTAACTATTCTGGAGCATGTTGTTCTTAAATACTACTACTATATAGTACAAGTTGCTTCTTTTTGAACTTCAAATACAGGCTTTTATTGGCAGCTTTATTTTAGAATTAGTGTTCATTCTATCATCAACGTAGCATAATATTTATATAGCGGTTAGTTTTTTTTGTTTTGCTAAGATTTTGTAGCGGTTAGTTTTATTATATATGTATATGAAAAGATCAAACAATAATTAAAAAAAATCGAATAACTTTCAAAGGAGAGAATAAACAATATGAATAGCGGAGCTAGAATACGTAGTATGTGAATTTTTGTAAGAAA
The DNA here is from genome assembly GCF_020379485.1 of Brassica napus. Taxonomy (NCBI): domain Eukaryota; kingdom Viridiplantae; phylum Streptophyta; class Magnoliopsida; order Brassicales; family Brassicaceae; genus Brassica; species Brassica napus. The sequence continues at coordinate 38,036 of NW_026013894.1, read as the reverse complement.
ACAAAATTTTACATGTACTTCTTACATAAAGATTTAATGAATTTGGTTTATTGAAAATAATTGGCTTATTGATCCTTGTAAAATATATGTATTATCAGTTTAGCCTTGTAAAAAAATTATATTATTATTTTACCAAAAAAAAAAAATTATATTATTATGCTTAGTTTATATTTTAACATACTGCAAGATTCTGTTTAATTATTATTACTCATATAATATATGCGTGTGTGTATGTAAGGAAGAAATGCCACATGTCTTCAAATATAATCTAAAACTAATTTTAGAAAAAAATGAAATAAAGTTTACAATACCAATCTTATTATAACACCATCATTCCATACTATAAAATTTACATATGTAAAAATTGTATCGGCTAAGGGCACGTGTTTCAATCATTGTAATTATAAAGTTTGAGGAATCAAAATTCAAAATGTAAAATCCCTCGTTAGTAAGCTAACTCATAATATTGCTTTAATGCTTGTAAAATTCGTACGATGGAACTTGGAAGCTTACCTTGCATAAGAGAATATTTGTTCACCCAAATGGACTATTCGTATTCGATAGTTTCCCTTTTTACACATCATGAATATATAACTTCAAAAAGGAATTTGAGTTTAAAAAAGTTTACAAACAGAATGGGGAGTATTTAAGATAATAATTAATAAATCAATAAACACAGTTCTTATGTTACGGCTGTCTATTCCCCTCTTCGCACATGTTCCAAATAATTTTTAAAAATAAAAGGAAAAATTGAAAACTATCATCTTTTCTCTTCTATAAAACCCACAACTTCTCTTTTTCTTGTGCATCCAAAACTCATCCTTTCTCTATCTACACATAACTCCAAAAAAATATATCAATTTCTCTCTCTCTCAAAACCACATAGAAAAAAGTAGAAAGACTCGATCGTTTTGCTCGAGGGTCTCTTCTGCTTGCATCAATGGATGAGAGAGGAAGAAGCTTGAAGAACAACAACATGGAAGACGATATGGACCTGAAAAGAGGTCCATGGACCGCAGAAGAAGATTGTAAGCTCATAAATTACATTGCTACTAATGGAGAAGGTCGATGGAACTCGCTTTCTCGTTGCGCTGGTATGATTCATTTCACGTATATATACATGTTGTATATGTGAAAAAAATACATGTATGTTCTACTTCGATGTGCATCTTTTTGGCTAAAAGAGAAAGGACAAGTCACATAACATAATTGATTTGTTCACTTTATGTTCAATCCTTTTCATGTTTCAGTCACCATGTGTGATTGTGTTTTTTCTATGTTCTTTTAGATTGCCGACCTTTTCTATTTTTAAAAGAGATTTTTTCAAAAAAAAAAAAACATCAGAAATGGTTTCTTCCTTTTATATGCATAGATGAAAAGACCCTTCATAGGTATGAATGAAAAAGTGCATACTGATATTTCTTTGTTTCACTCTTTCTATTATTTCTAAAAATTATTTCACTCAACTAAATAAAGTATTTGATTATTTGAGTGAGATCTTTTAGTAATGGATTCAATTATCAACCATCTCAGTATTGAATAACATATCCAAGTTTGGTTATTAAAAAGGGGGTGAAAAAGAAAGAACTAATGCGAATTAATGATCATCATCTCTATGGGAAGAGCACTAACTCAATGGAAGAAAGCTTGCAAATAAAAAAGACCCTTTAGGACCATTAGCATTTTGCATCATACTACGGTGCATTTCTATTTTGTTTGAGAACTTGATATAACTTTACTCAATATGAAACTTTTATTTAAATGAGTTTCTTCCGTATGGAATCATGATACTATACTTATACATGACCAACTGGTTAATTAATGATCATATACATACTTTTACCAATTTCACAGGACTCCAACGCACTGGTAAAAGCTGTAGGCTACGGTGGTTAAACTATCTCCGTCCTGACGTCCGCCGTGGAAACATTACCCTCGAAGAACAACTCTTGATCCTCGAACTTCATTCCCGTTGGGGCAATCGGTACGTTTCAAATTCAAAATAATATAATACGTAATATTTTATCGTTTCATGAGATATACTTCTTTTCTATCAGAAATTATTGTTTTATGTCTTTTCATACAAATAAAGTTAAAATTTTAAACAATTTAACGATCTCTCTTTTTAAGATAATTAAAACCGGCTTCCAACTAAAAGTACACAAAATATTTTATTTGAAAGGATACTATCTGTATATTACATATTTTCGTGTATCAAAATATATATGCTGTGATATTAAAAACGGAGAATATATTAACTTATGTGGCGTTGTATATAGATATTTGTTAATGGATAAAACATATGATATTGAGATATCCTAATGAATAGCAATGTAATAGATGAACAAAAATAGTTTGATTAGCAATATATCATGTTTAAAACAGTGGATTTAATTTGTGTGCTTTTAAAATACAGATGGTCAAAAATCGCACAATATCTACCAGGAAGAACAGACAATGAGATTAAAAACTACTGGAGAACACGAGTGCAAAAACATGCAAAGCAGCTTAAATGCGATGTAAACAGTCAACAGTTCAAAGACACAATGAAGTATTTGTGGATGCCTAGGCTCGTTGAGAGGATCCAATCCGCCTCTGCCTCCGCCGCAGCCCTAACCAACGCTACCACAACAGGCTCAGCTGCCACGTCATCTTGCATCATAACCTCTAACAATCAATTCATGACGTATGATTACAACAACAATAGCATGGGACAACAATTTGGTGTAATGAACAACAACGATTATATCACGCCGGAAAATTCCAGCGTGGCATTGTCTCCTGTGTCAGACTTGACTGATTACTACAACGCTCCAAACCCGAACCCGGAATACCACTCGGGTCAAGTGGGGAATAGCTACTACCCGGATCAGAACTTGGTGGGTCCACAAATGTTACCGGATGATTATTTCGATTATTCTAGGTTACTAGACGAAGATGTACCGGCTATGCAAGAGCAGAGTAACCTTAACTGGTTTGAAAATATTAATGGAGCTGCTTCTTCTTCGGACAGTTTATGGGACATTGGAGAAAGTGATGAAGACTTCTGGTTCTTACAGCAGCAACAACAGCTCAACAATAATGGCAACTTCTGAATACAGTTAAAAAATTGTTCAAGTACTTAATTTAATTAACACGAAGTATACGTGTGAAAAACATTTGTTCAATGTAATAATTAAAAAAAAGTAATGGGCTTATGATATTATCTTAGGATATATGATCAGCTTTTTTATTACAAGCTTGATCATATGTCATGGCGTTTTAAAAAATCGCTGAATTTGATTGGTTTTGTCTGTTTTGGGACTGTAATGATATTTTGTAGTTTATTCATAAATATAGATGCAATTATTGTATAACTTATTTTACAAGAACAAGTAGTACTTATTCGTCAGTGTGAGGGCATACTTTAAACAAATAACTGCAGTTGTTTTCACACTATATTGAGTGATTTCCTCAATGGAAGCATAACACAAATCATTATTCATTTAATTACTAATATAACGACGACGAAGCTCATAATTGGTTCCACCATGATTAATATTTAACCAAAGATATGACACAAACAAACAAAACAAACACATCAGAAAGTATTTAAAAAAGATATATAATAATGACTTTAGTACTATAAAATGGATAATCCAAGTAGTATTGCTTTTTAGGAACTATGTCTATAGGGCATGTATATGGAAAATAAAGTGTGTGTGAAAGCCTTTCTTTGGGTTCAAAAGAAGACATTAAAAAACTAAACGTTTTATTCTCAACACCACATGGCCAAAGTTCGTTGGCTGTTATCTAGGCTTTGAGTTTAAGGTGGACATTAAGAGGTTTATTCATTGAAAAGTTAAATGTTTGTTAATATATTTGCTAAGTGATGATAAGCCACCACTAAATTCCAGAAGCCTTAGTTAATTATTGGAAAACCGCATTATTGTACGGACCGTTAAACCATTATCCACACAAACCCATGTCCTTACTCTGCAACACGTAAGCAACACCATGTCCATGTCTTTGGTAGCTGCTATATTACCCTTATTTCCTCATCTGCTCCCACACCTCAATTCTGTTTAAAACACAGTTTAGGAAATAACACGAGATTATTTTTAGTAAATTGTTAACTAAAATAAAACAAAACAAAACAGAGATGAAGTTATCTCCAAGGAATAATAACTTGACTGAACATTTAACATTTAGACCCAAAAAAGAAGGAATAATGACTTTTATGTAGGATGCAACAGTAACCACTAAAACATTATTGGTACAAAGAAATCTTCCACCGTTTCATTTTGTTATGATATTTTTGGTTAATTTTACCCTCTCCAACAATCCACTGGACCATGCACTTTAGCTATTATCACATCATTTATAGTAGGAGTAGTATAATTAGTTTCACCTCTTCTAAAGGTTGTTGTATATTTAATGTTGAAAATAATTGAATCTAGTTAAACAAAATAGGCCAGAATCAAGACAACATGTTAGTATATCATCTAACTATCAATGAAATTTGATATTAATGTTATATTGGATACCCTATTTTCTTAAGCTTTTATTTCCATTTTATTCAGTATAGACATTAAATGTGAGCCGTGAAAAAAAAACTGCAGTTGAAGTCGTTTTCTTTATATATATCAACTTGATCGTTTAAGCAATAATACGGCTTTTCTAGCCACCAGTGGTAGTCTAATGGCGCTTGAAGGACTAAATCCAATACGGCGAACTTTGGTTCGAATCCCGCTGGTCACATGAATATGGGCTATTGCTTTCGGTTCATTTGAATGTCCAGGAAAGGGTTTATCCGTGGGTTGTACCTCTACCCGGAAATTAGATTTGTGTCTTTAATAGACCCGGGTTTAACCCTTTTCCAGTTACAAAAAAAAGAAAATAATAATACGGCTTTCCTCATTTCTTTCCATTGAGTACGGTATCCGTTGGGATTTCAAAAGTCTATGTCCAACTCTATATTATCCGATTAGTACGATATTGTTCACTTTTATCTTAACAAGTAAGACCACATGGATTTACTTTTGGATTTTTCCCAAAAAGCTTTGTACTAATTAAAATTGAATTTCTTTTTATATATTAGACATTCTTTGTCTAATTTTCTGACGTGGGATTTGTTTTGATATCTCACAACATCTACTAAATTCAAACATAGTTTACAAACACGAATTTCATAAGATATATATGACCTCTTATGGAATTGGCACGTGAGCGAGAAGAGAAGTGACATGTGATTAAAGTAGTGAAGGTGAAGGACGACTTGAAAGGTGGCGGCGGCTGAGAAAATGGAAATTTGTAGACGGTGTGGTGTGGCCAGCAAGGAAGCCGACGCCTAAAAGCTATCCGAAGACCCATAGTGGTCCCAAAATCTGAAGATCACTATTCCTTCAACAATATCTTTATCAAACTTTGTTTAAAAATTAAAATCAATCTTAGCTAGATTGACATGTTGATGCTTCAAAGGCTTTTCTCCGATCATTATCTCATGGCAAATAGTTTAACGGTTAATAAATTGTCCTTCTTACTAATTTGAATTAAACTACCATGTTACATTAGTAACCTAATTGGTTATGTATGGCTGGCAGTTCACAGTTATTAGTTTGTATATAATCCTGATTTTTGTTTCAAAACTCCAGAATTGATGTTTGATCTGTCCTTAATACCAGACTTACCAGTAGCAAATAACAGTGAAATTTGATATTAAGTTAATGTTATTATTCACTGATTAAGATTACAGTTACTATTATAATCATAATTTTTTAATAATTGATCTTATTTTCTCTAGCTTCTGTATATCCAGTTACTTTTCATATATATATATATATCATTCTATTTCTTGTGGAGACCTTTTGTCTGGTCGCTATTGCGAGCTTTAAGGTAAAAAATTGACATTGAACTTCACATTATTTATGTGAAAATGCAGCCCAAATCTAAAAAATAAATCAACTAAAGGCGTAAGCTCCATTTATTTTCTTAACTCACACGTGGTTGATGTAATTTCCTTCATTGACCAGAAAACGATAAAAACTTTTCAAAGTCAAACTTGTGTTAGGGTTCATTCAGAAGAGACATAACAAAGAAGAAAACAGATTCAGATACATGGAATTGGACTTACCCGTGCGCCACATGGCAGTCGATGATTCGATAGGGTGGATAATATTCCATTGTTGAGCAAGACGACTCAATAGTCTCATGAAATATGAATGGTCAAGGTCAACGCGTCCTGAAACTTACACGTCGGCGTCAACGTGGCTTTCCGGTGGGTCCCATATTTTCTCACCTACATTAACAAAGCCATATCTAATCCAATCTGTTGCACACAAAAAAAAAATCTAATCCAATACAAGGGAAATACATTGTATCTGGAGACTTCCCTTTTTTCTTCACATGTTTCTACATAGAGAATATGCTTATGAGAGAGTATATATCAGCATGAGTGCATGACAACAATATACGAATAATGCTTTTCCAAATCTTATGGCTTTAGTATCTTATTTAACTTTACAAATTTGCATACTGACCCCGTAGAATCTGAAGATATAGTGGAAATTTCCAATATCTGGATTATTGAATATAAATACATAGTCATGTTTAACAAATCGTTATTTAGAATACTAGGCTAGATACATTCTCATAAAACAATCTTAGGTCATCTCTTTGCGCGCTATCTATATAAATCTCACTTTTTACAAGCATTCACCAAGAATGATCTTATTGACTTTATTGGTTACGGATTTTTTTATGATCAATATCATCCAAAGTCATATGGTGTGTATGTATGTCTATATATTGACCCACTCATTAGTTAAATTTTGATCAGTCGTCCTGTCAAAATGTTATCCAGACGTCTGCTATAACATATGTAACGAGGTGTATGTTTGGTTGATAACTACAAACGCACTACTTTTTATCATGTATAACGCACGCATGCATATTTTCAATATTAATAACATAGTAAAAAATCTAATTGTGTTACAACCAGTGTGTTACAACTTACAACTTCAGTCTTATAAATGAATGATTGTGAAACAGATTAACATGTACTTTGCTTATAGGTCGCTCGTTCGTTTTTTCCTTTTATGGGCACAAACCATTTTTAGCCACAAAAGTCTACAGCCAAAAACCCATACTAACACGTGACAATTTAAAAATCAATTGAATTATCGCGTTATTAGAGAATCTATGACAATGGATCGAGACGCAAACCAATATTAAGCACATTAACGACTACCCAAATCAAGATATTGAAGCGATACATGAGTTATCCTTTTAAATGATAATTCATATTATTACCAATCTAGGAAGTTTTTGTATTTATGGGTTCCGTGGTACCTTTGGACATAAAAAGATGTTTATGTTTTGTCTGTCCCGTCGTAAGTTGATTGATACCCGCTTGAAATTTGCCATACCTTAGCAACCACTTGTTTGTTTATCTGTTTTTTGTGCTTATCTTTCTATCAATTTTGAAATTGTAAGTTAGAAACGTTAATCATTCTAAAACGATTTCATCTTTCTCATATAGCTTATTGTATTGTAGGGTTTGTGAGCTTTTACTACGAATGTTAGCATAAATTTACAGATATCTTTCCATGGTGGGCATATTTGGCTGTACACAACTATACATATCTATAATTCATTTGACCTTCGTATTTCGAATTGTTTTTAGAATAAATTCAATCTATTTTACATAACAGATTAGACCTTTCAAGAAGTAACATGAGATATAACATGGATATGTACATATGTATATACCTAAAAACATTTTATGTACAATATATATATATATATATCAACTTTGTGTGCTTAGTTTTCTATGTTTCCAGATTGCATATTTTTTTTTGAATAAATTCCAGATTGCATATTTACTGTTGGTTGCGAGTTACAAATCACGAAAGAGACCCTTCATATCCATAAGATCACTATTTTTGTTGTTCCATATAACTATTCTTAAGCAATAACACATTTAGAGATTGGAGATAAGACCGTGTTAGCTAATAAATTAACTAGACAATTCGATGCACGTTATATAGTGACGGTCCCATCTCATTCTAGGTTATTCAAACACAAACGTTAAGTACTAAACCCACATGCTTCATTTCTCGTGGTTAGGCAGCTAAAATGAACACTAAAGATAATTAAGTAGTTCTTAAAGTTGTGAAAATGTTAACTTTTCCCATTTTCTTTTTTTCTTCACCAAAGTAATACAAATAAAACTCTCGCCTAGTATAATTTGATAATTTAAATGCATTCGTATTGCCATTTTAGCACGAATTATTTACTTATTTGGAAATATTTTCCTTTAAAAAAGATTCGAGTTTATGTTTTTAAAATCAAGTAATCAAATTTAAACCAGTTAACATTGCTGTGTTTGATGATTACTATTTATTTACTGTGCGATACGAGGACGTATTAGGATGCATAGAGACGTACAAGGACTTTCGAGCTAAAGCCCACCAACGTGAACACGATAAGCCCACCCACTTCACGTCAAGTGTTTCAATGGGCCTTTAATGGGCCTTTCATTCACAAACCCGTTCTGTTATCTCTATGCGCGCGCCGGTGAGCAACTAGAAATTGCCGGTTATCATCGTCATCATCGGCGATAATGAACATAGTCGCATTGCTCGTAAAGGTCGCCGGTCTCTTCGCCACGATCACCGTCGGAGCCAACGCATTCTCCTACACTCGTTTCCGTCGCCGTAACCTCGGGAAGATTCGCTCCCCAATCGACGAATCTAAAGAAGTCCTCGCCGATTTCAATTCACACGGTACGACTGCGTTTCGTTATCACCGTGCTTGTCTTTATGTTTGAGCCTTGACAGTTGTTTTTATTACACTAAGTGTGAGTTTTGTCTCATTTCAAAACAAAACTTCCATGTCTGAAACTTTCTTGTCTTTTTGAAAAAGGGTTTCTTTCGAATTAAAAATCTTCCTTCTTGTCTTTATGTTTGAGCCTTGACGGTTCTTTTTTATTACACTAAGTGCGGGGCTTGTCTGAAACTTTCCTGTCTTTTTTGAAAATGGTTTCTTTCTAATTCATAATCTTCTACAAATTGAATTGAATTAATGTACAAAATTGAATTCGAAATTGTTAACATTATCTTGATGATGTAATCTCTATCTGTTACAGAACACAAGGAGGGAAAGTTCTTCTTTGGATTAGCAACTGCACCTGCTCATTCAGAAGACGAGCTCGATGACGCTTGGCTCCAGTTCGCAAAAGAAACACCATCTTCAGCATCAGACGCAGTGCCAGGCTCAGAGGCTGCTACTAGAAAGAAGATTAAGCTTGCCGTGGGAGCTATAACAAAAGGCTTGGCCAAGAACAAACATATAAAAGAAGTTAAAGCTTCTGCTTCTGCTGATGATAAGCCGCCCGCTAACAATGTAGCTGCGTGGCACAACGCTCCTCACGCGTGAGCCTTCATAGTTACCATCACTTAGCTGCTGTGTCTTAGGAGCTGAAACTGAGATGTTTTTTAAATTTGTTTTCAGGGAGGATAGGCTTAAGTTTTGGTCAGATCCTGACAAAGAAGTGAAGCTAGCTAAAGAAACTGGCGTTACCGTCTTTAGAATGGGAATCGATTGGTCTAGGATCATGCCTAAAGAGCCTACCGAAGGGATCAAGGAAGCAGTGAGTTCAACAAAGCTTTAAATAAACAAAGCTTCTAGTAGAGAAAGAGTCTTTACATCATTGTGCTTTTCATAGGTTGACTATGAGGCACTAGAACACTATAAATGGATACTCAACAGAGTCCGTTCAAACGGGATGAAGGTGATGCTAACGCTCTTCCATCATTCATTGCCACCATGGGCTGCTGATTACGGCGGCTGGAAAATAGAGAAGACGGTTGACTACTTCATGGACTTCACAAGGTTGACTTTCTCTCTTCAAAATGAGCTTTCATGGAGAATTAATGATCATCTTTTCTATAACATTCCCAGGCTTGTTGTGGACTCCATGTTCGAATTGGTAGACTCTTGGGTAACGTTTAACGAACCACATGTCTTCACCTTGCTTACCTACATGTGCGGATCTTGGCCCGGTAACAACCCTGATTTTATGGAGATGGCGACATCTACTCTGCCCATGGGTGTGTTCCATAGAGTGTTACATTATATGGGCGTTGCTCACTCAAAGGCCTATGACTACATCCACTCGAAAATGCTAGTTTTTTCCCCTCCTTTTTCTTTTAAAAAACAGATTTAAAAAAACTGCATTAATTATTAATATTAATAGTCTTTATCTCTTATTTTGGCAGTTGCTTGAAGAAGCCTTTGGTGGGGATAGCGCACCACGTGTCCTTTATTAGACCATATGGTCTCTTTGACACTGGGGCTGTGACTATTAGTAACTCCCTCACTGTGTATCCTTATATTGATAGCATTAGTAAGAAGCTTGATTTTATAGGCATCAACTACTACGGACAGGTAAGGGGAAAACACATATAGCTATTAGGCCTTTTAAGTTTAGATCATAATATTAGTTTTTTTCTCTAATCAGGAATCAGTGTGTGGTGTTGGGATAAAGCTTGTGGAGACTGATGAGTACAGTGAATCTGGAAGAGGGATATATCCTGATGGTCTGTACCGCGTGTTGTTGATGCTCCACGAGAGATACAAACACCTGAAAATCCCTTTTATAGTTACGGAAAATGGTGTGTCTGATGAGACTGATGTGATTCGGCGGCCTTACCTGATTGAGCATCTACTTGCTCTTTATGCTGCAATGCTTAAGGTTTCTTTTGTCCTTGCAACTCTCTGAATCGTTCATACGTTTATTCCTGCTTAGTTTATAGTATTTGATTGCGTTGTTGTGATGGTTTTGAGTAGGCCTGCGGATTTGGTCTGAACCAGCCGAACCGAAATTTTTGGTTCGGTTTGGTTCGGTAGGGTTTTGAAAAATGATTCGATTTTCGGTTTTGTTCGGTTTTCGATTTAAAAATAAATAACTGAAATTGTTGAACTGAACTAACCTGAAAATAATCAAATTTAACCGAAAACCCGAATTTAATTGAAAATATCTGATTTTAAAAAAAAATTATACCAAATTCTAACCGAAAACTGAACCAAACCGATTTTTTCGGTTCACCTTGGTTAGATTGTGGCCGAACCGAATAAACCGAAACCGAAAAGATCTGACCGAAGTTACTGAAAAACCCGCTTAGTTACCATATCAGCACTAGGTGTTACCATATCTCACTGTTTTGTGGCTTTTACGACAGGGTGTTCCGGTACTTGGTTACATATTCTGGACTGTTTCAGACAACTGGGAATGGGCTGATGGATATGGTCCTAAATTTGGACTTGTTGCGGTTGACCGATCCAATAATCTTGCCCGAACACTTCGGCCATCGTACCATCTCTTTTCCAAGGTCTATCATTATTACCACAACTCTCGAGATCATCACATTGCTTTTCTACTCACATGGCTTTTGTGTTCCTACTCTCTAGATAGTGAAAAGCGGAAAAATCACACGTAAGGATCGGTCACTTGCATGGAACGAACTCCAAAGAGCTGCTAAAGCAGGAAAGCTACGGCCGTTCTACAGGGCTGTTGATAATCATGGTCTAATGTACGCAGGTTGGTTACAACTTCCACCTTTTAAGTTTTTTTTTAACCTTGTTTAGTTTCTATCTTACTTTTACGAGGCTTTGTTTGTTTTAAAAGATGGTCTAGACAAGCCTCAGTGGAGACCTTATGTTGACCGTGACTGGCGGTTTGGTCACTACCACGTGGAGGGTCTTCAAGACCCGCTGAGTCGCGTGGCTCGAGTGCTTCTAATATGGCCGCTTATCATGAACAAGAGGATAAGAAAAGTTAAGGTCAAGCATACAGATGAAACTGGGGTCGCTTATGCCTCACCCTTTAACTAGATGGAGAGATTAGAAACCGAAGAAACGTGCTTAAGAATGGTAAGGAGAAGCTAATAGCTACGGGTGGTCATTAAGAGGACCATTAACTTGACTTGTTTATAGATTTGCTAAAAATGTTTGATGTGAATTTTCTGAATATATATCCAATGAAAGAAATGAGTATTCATTCATTAATCTTCTATCTCAACACCATCGTCTTCCTCCGCTGTGTTCTCAGTTTCTTCTTTAAATAGTTCTTTGTTCCCCACGAGTTGTTCATATAACTACCAAAACCAAGATGTGTTACATAACATAATCAAATATCATATATAACTTAGTTGAGATTTGAGAAGGGTGGAGACTTTACTAACCTTCATGGCTGATTCCACAATCTCATTATAGTTCAAATTTCCATCTGGACTAGACGTGGAACTGATTTCACCTCCAAATTCACCCTGATCCCAAATCCAAATCAAAACTTTGATTTAGTGAAAAAATATTACTGAGGAGATTAATATGTAAATCACATTCCACACCTTGACAAGCTCTTGCACATACAGTGCTCTCCAGAGTACAACAGGTTTTGTAACAGCAGTGTCATTCTCAACTATTGAATCAGTCTGAAGATTCTCAGGAGCCTGCTCTCTAATGAGAGTGCTCATGGCTGATAACAGCGCAGTTTTGCCTTGATCATCGTTGTCACACACAGTTGAAAGATATAAAACATGCCTGCACAAGCAAATGCATCACTCATGAACCAATTGAAGAGAAACAAATGAAAATGTTAAGAATTATCTTTGCTGAACAACAACTTACATGTCCGGTGGACAAACCGCTAAACCACTACCAAGCTGCAGAACCCGAACCGCAGTTAACTGTTCAGGAAACAAGGCTAAAAGACAAGAAAAATCTTTCAATAAGCAATTGACGTTATACATAAACAACAAGTAATGAGTTTCAAAATTTATCTTACTCTTAGGTGGATATACGACAAGAGCGTTTGATACATCAGCTTTCACGGAACCTCTAATGATACATATCCCTCTAGCAATTTTCCCCTTACTGCTTACCGCCTTTGGGACAAGAACACGAAGAGTTTCCTTCTGTTGATCTGTCAATGACGGTAATGACTCCACTCCAACAGTTATACTCGGATCCAGAACCAGCTTTTGGCTGAATATCTCTTGACCAGAAGCGAGTCTAACACCTTTGTAACCCCCAGTTTCCTGCAAGAATCAGCTGTTAAAGAGACAAACCAATTAAAAATAATCTTTGGCCAAAACAACCAACTCACTTGCCTTATCTAGAAGCAGAGCAGTAACAGGCATCCGGAGAATCTGTTCACACATTAAAACAAATTCTAAGTAAACAGATACCCATACCTACACAGTACATAGTGCAGAAACATACATAGATGCATCCTTTGACAGCGGCTCGACGGCAAAAGGCTTGTGGAAGCTCTCCTTGTCCATACATTGGGTACATCAACGCCCCATGTGCGTTTGAAAATCTGAAGTAAAAGGGTTACAAGATTAATTCCACTTTAAGTATAACCAATATTTAAAAAATCGCTCGGCGGTGGTTAGACGCCTTATAGAGGATTATTGTTTAGGCGGGCGCCAAAGAAAAAGGCCCTAGACCAACCAATGTGAATGAAACGAATGAGAAAGACAGAACTATGAATGACCTGCTAATAGATGTAATGTACAGAGCCAATCTATCTATGCCGTCTTTGGTCTTGAGTACATGTTCACAGGTTTCTTCAATATTGTCTTGATCATGATCTAGCATGGCAATGCCATACAAGATGATCCTACACACAAGAATAAGAAGCCTTATCATTACAATAACATCTTCTTGGGAAACAAAAGCTGTCAAGGAGAGGCTATACGATTTGATTTTGGGTGGCAAACGCATCTTTGACAAGAACTCTACAAAAGGACTCTCCATGTCTTCCTCCGACATCACCTTAACAGCTGTCTCGTCGTGTTCGGTTGAGGAAGAAGCCAAGTGTGTCTGAACAAGCTTGAAGAACTTCATGAGCTGATTCTTCTCCAAGAGAGTCAACCCCTTGTCCTTGAATATAGCCCCTCTCGAATCCGGGACGTTCCTCAGCTCTCCGCTAGAATCACCGACGAAGCTTGCGTCGATGCTCTTGAACTCAACGTAGCTGTTTGATCCTGACTTCAGCATGAGGTTGATGGACTCGTCGGCGCAGAAGACAGCTCTGGGACCGCATAAGTCGATGTTAAAGGTTCTTGAGTGTTGTTGGAGTGTCTCCGGTTCGAAGGTGGAGATCTCGACGGAGGAGTATAAGGATCGGTTGACGAGGTCCACGGAGAGGAAGTCATGAGTGTTGGAGGGCGGAGGAGAGAGGGAGTTTGAGTTAAGGAAAGAAGTGAGATCGGGGAGAGAGAGGGAGGCGAAGTGAGAGCCGTAGAAGGGGTTGGGATCGAGGTGGAGAACTGAGCTACCGGAGGAGGAAGCTCCGGCGGCGAGGATGGAGGAGGGAACTCCGGTGCCAACGATGATGAGATCGTAGGTGGTAGGATCAAGAGGAGGATAGGGAAGGAGGTCGGACATGGTGGTGTATCAAACTCACAAAGTAGAGATTATGCGACTATTTATTATACACTGATTTTGGGAAAAAAAATTGGTAATACAAATTTAAACATATCATCATCGTGAAACAAAACATATATTGGCTTTGTTCATAAATAAATAAAATATACACAACATTGTCTGCATCTCTATCTCTCTCTGACTTTTCTATCTTCTTCGTATGTCTACTACTACCATATTACGTAGTTCTGAGAATTGATATGAATTCTATCACATTATTTCCACGTGGGTCCGGTTTCAGACGTGCTTCACACCTGTTGTTTTGCATTAGATGATAGTAAGTATCAAGAAGAGCTTTGTTTCATGCAAAAACAGAGAGAACGTTTGTTTACTGACCATTTTCTGGGGGATTTGGATGAGAACAAACGAGAAAAAGTAGAGACAGGTGCAGATTATGATTCCTGAGATGGTGTTGTAAACGAGGCGCTTGTCGTCTTTGGTTGGTATGAAGGCTGTTTTCAATGTGTTGGTAAGCTCGAAAAGCCTATAAGAGACCTGAAACAGAACAACACAACGCCACTCAGTTTCTTTCTTTCGTTTTGGCTTTTAAACTGTTTGTAGCAGAGTTTGCTTACAGCGACGTAAATCGAAGTTGTGAGCATGAAGTTCAACAATGGATATTCTGGGATTAGAGAGAGTAGCAATTTGGGTTGACCATCAGGAACTCCAGATCTGTGGATTCATTAGAATATGTTCATAACTCAATGGCTCAAGACTAATAGCAAGGGATTCTTGTCTTGTCCTTCTCAACCATTAAACTTCCAACTTAAGCCACATTTGAAAACATTAACAAGAAGAATCGTGACATACCTGAGCCATATATGGAACTGGGAGATATATGTCTCCAGTGTTATCTTCCCAAGCCACCTGAAAGTTCATGCACAAATTTAGTTTTCTGGCAATCGGATGACGAATAAATCTATTGATTGACTTACGCCAGAAGGGTCAAACTGTAGCCGCGGAAAGACTGTGTGATGTTCCGGAGACAGATATAAACACTGAAAGACAAGCAACACGAGATACACAAGTTAGAACTGGCTTTTGGTAGATCCACTGTATAAACAGCTTTGAGAGCAAAAAAGTGAAATACGTTATTGGAATCCAAGAGGTGTAAGGATGATATTTGTTGTAAGTTAGCTTGTCCATCTTGTATATGTACTCGAACCAAAAATATCCCACCTAAAAGTTTCATTTTAACAAAGATACAGATTAGCTGGAAGCATAATCTCTTCAACCTGAAAGATAGTGAAATGATGACTTGTTATACCGTAAGCGCTACAAGTGCCACAGTTGTTTTGACAGCCATCCTGAACTTCATCTCAGCTTCCTCCAGTTTATCCATCCAACTTTCTACCTATAAGATTCATAACCAAGGTTGTGACAAAAAAAAAAAAAAAAAGATTCATAACCAAGGAAATGAAGAACAAACTATGGTGAGTCTTTCTCACTAAACTACGCTATTTGTGAACAGAGTTAATGTGAAGCTCAAGTGTGAGCATTGGGAACTTACAGTTGGGTGGTAGTATGCATATAGCATCCCGATTATCCATATGTACCGATCAAGGCCCGAGCGGAAATGCCACTCATGCAAGAGGGGAAGCTGCGGTTTTGCCGGATCGTTGTAACCTGCCATTTTTGTTTTGTGAGATTTATTAAAAAGCGTTGTCTTGATCATATTTATTTTCCAAAGGAAACAAAGTTTAGGGTTTCCACTAACCCATCAGGAAAGTAAATGGACTCCAGATCCATTCAAATACGCCGGGAATCTCCCAAACGATGATAACAACAGCGAAGCAAGCAACCATTTTGGCAGCTATGACTGAACCCATCTCATTATATTTGTTCATAATACCAAGTGCTCCGTAGACCATCAGAGTAAACAGAGTGTGCATCGGGCATATGTAGTATAGCATGTAACTGTTGTTGAGGACGATGCAGGAGAATATGACCAGGAAATTTAGCCGCCACATCATCTGTAGAAACAAGCGCATGTTAGAATTTAGAAGCTAGATATAAGAAAAGAAAAAAGAAACAGGGAGGACATAGCTGTTACCTGTGCAAACCTTGCAAGACTAAAGTCCTTGCGAATGTAATAATATGAAAAATTCCCAAATCCAGTCATCCAAACATAGCAAGCAATGAAAACACGGATCGCATTATAGTACTCCGCAGCAGCAAAGTAGTGGTACATCAAAAAGAGGACCTACAACACCAGAAAGGAAAACAATGATGAGCTAACAGTAAATGAAAAGGCAAATTAAGCAGTAAATGTTTCTTTGAGAACTGAACTAATCTCCCTAGCTAATGAATCAACAGACATGTACAAAATAGAAGGGCAAGCCACTAGCATATAAGATAAGTGACAAACCTGCATCCAGCCTTTCCACTCCTCAGTTTGATGCCTATTCAAGTACATAATTGATTTTCCGTTGAATGCTGATTTATCATTATGTATGGTGAACGAAGTTATCGCAGAAACGATGATGAGAAGGAAGTAAAGGAACAGAAAGAGATCCCGGTTGTAACTCTGCATCAAAATATAAACAATGTAACCCTCAGTCACATATCAAATGGAATCTAAATATTTCCATATAACATTAGAGCAACTTGAATGATAAAAAGTAAGCTTAATAAGATGTTGCTGAACAATGTATATAGCCTATGTAGCTACATAAACCATTCCGTTATCTACAAAGCAAATTTGGTATAATATATCATCATCACCTTCTTGGATGAATTGAATACATCCGTGCGGTCACATACGTAAAAGTACCCCATAAGTACCGCGAACTCAATTCTGCATACAAAAACAAAACAATATTAAAAGAATGAACCTTTGAACTCTACTCTAGAAAAAAAAAAAAGACCCCAAGAGACTCACATTGCTCTCAACGTCAGCCTATTCTCAACCAGAAAGGACTCATCCAAGAGAACAAACCTGCGTAAACCCCCAAAATAAGCATCAAGAAAACAACAACAAACAAAGACTACTGGAGAGAAGTAATGTATAACCTAATGAGAGGAGAATGCACAGAGGAAGGCTTGGCTTTAGGAGAAGCTGCTTGAAGACCACCTCCATCTTCTATCAACAGAGCTTTATCATCTTCTTCTTCTTTCACAAACTCTTTCCCAATCTCCACCAAATTAACATCAGAATGCCTACTAATGAAAAATCAAATTCAAAATCAAATTCAAAATCAAATTAATTCAACAACATACGCTTTGGCGGAGGAGACGGAGTGTTTTGTGTAGTGGAGATACTCGGCGTATAGCCACGCGGCGATCACCGGTACAATCCCTAGCACCACCGACATCTACAATTTACCAAAAACGAGAACCAAATCAAACAAAGATCTAAATTCAAACGAGATGAAGAGTAAACACGTACGAGCCCAGGGGTAATAGGGCTTGACATCGCCATCTCCGATGATCAGAACGGATTCAAACTCCTGAACCAGATCTGGTGGTAGATCTCGTGATCGAATCGAGAAGAGAGAACAGTGAATGAGGATAAGACTGGATCAAGGAGAAGAGAGATCGTCGAATCCTCCTCTCTCGCTCGTCCCTTGTATAATACTATATACCTCTCTGACTCAGAGAAGATTCACGGGAGCGACAGTATAGAGAGATCGTCGAATCCTCTCTCGCGAGTGAAGTGTGTATTAGCGAGAGAGTTTGATAGCAGTTTAGTAGCTATTTCTATACATTTTTTAAAATAAAATTACTAACCGACAAAATTTAAACTGGAGAACTTTTTACCAAAATTATGAAACAGCATTTCGTTTTTTTTTTTGCAATTCTCTTAGATATCTAATTTTGTCACAAAAATAGTCTTTTTTATTTTTTATTTTTAAAAATTTGAAATCATATCCCAAAACTCCACCTCTACTCTAAATCATAAGTCTATATTAGTTAACTCTAAGGTAAAAATGTACTTTTACCTTTTAATAAAATTTATTTTGGCTATTTTCTTCATTGAAAGCTATTTTTGTAACAAAAACTTTAAAAAAATTATGGTAGAAATTTTTTTTTTTTTTTTATGATCTTCTATCAATTTGGGGAGCCATTATAGGATATGATTTTTTGGCATAGATTCAAATATATGTGTTGGTTTTTTTTGACATAGATACAAATATATGTGTTAGTGAACTTGAGATTCTAAAATAAATAATGAAAACGTGTTAAAAAGATTGGTAAGGAGCCAAGATTATAATAGAGACATTTTTGATTGTTTTTACTATCTAGTAGATTGGTACATTCTGATTCCCTATAACATCTTTGAGTATACGTATATAAGAAAGAGATATTTGGGGACGACATTTTGAGTGTAGCAACTATGAAGGATATTTTTACGTATTGTTCCTGATTGTGTGTATGAATGTAGAGTTTGAAACCTTATCTCATTGCACTCAAGAGATTATATGCATGATGCTCATTGGTGAAGAGTGTGTCGTATGATCAATGATCAACCACCTTACTTTTTCTTTCTTTTTTGGTAAAAATGTTAAAATTTTATACTAATTTTCAGGGTTTTTGACAGAAGGTACATGTAACTGATAATTGATCAACCACCTAACTTTTTAGTGGGTTATTTGTTATTGATCTAAACCAACTTGAGTCTAATAATTATGAGCTTGATGCGAAGCGTGCGTGTGTGTGTGTGTATTCAATATCTCTTGTCAACGACGCGTTTTCTTAGGTTTGAAAAGTCGGCAGATTATTGTGTTAAGTAAGAAGAAGTTTGTTAACATTCAATTAACAAAATTTGAATTTAAATATATTCACCGACATTTATTGTAGCTTCGGACATCCAACAATACTTATACGTTATTAGTCCATTGGTACATTTATCCTTTCTGAACTTGTTTATCAAACCTTATTTTTATTGGTTTTTTTTTTAATCAAATTTTTATTGGTTTCAAACCTGATTATCCAACAATACTTATACGTAATTAAAAGATGAGAGATTAATTAGTATAACGTGACAATTGCAAACAGCTGTTGAAAATTAAAAATAAGAGAGAAGGAAGAAACATATGGTTAGAAGTTTATATAAGGGATAAGTAGTCCACTGGTACATTTATCCTTTCTGAACTTGTTTATCAAACCTTATTTGTTATTGGTTTCAAACCTGATTATCCAACAATACTTATTCGTAATTAAAAGTTGAGAGATTAATTAATATAACGTGACAATTGCAAACAACTATTGAAAATTAGAAATAAGAGAGAAGGAAGAAGCATATGGTTAGAAGTTGAAGATGGCAGCACCACTTGAAGGCTTGGAGGCAAAAAGGTAAAGCTCCATATCTTCTTCCTTCACCACTCCTTTCTCTATCCTCTTTCTGTAGTACTTCTCCTGAAACATTCCATTTCTTCTAAGATTAGTATCATCCTAACAAAACTATAGTCCTAACAACCATGTTTATTACCTTGACTGTATCAATGAACCGAGAGACGTTAGACTCCTTAACCAAGGACACGGTACAGCCTCCCCATCCAGCTCCAGTCAGTCTTGCTCCAAGTGCTCCATTATCCCTTGAAACTTGAACCAGTTCTTCTAGCTCCGGGCAACTTCAAGAATCAAATTAAGTTAAACAATAATCAATATCTCATTCATTGGTATCACAACTAACACTCGTTCTTTAAAGTGTATGTACCTGCACTCGTATAGGACACTGCAGCTGTAATGGCTTTCGTTCATGAGATCACCAAGTTTCTTTAACTTTTCTTCATCACTGCACAGTTGAATGTTTCAAGGTCTCGAGTTAGGTTCAAACAAAAAATTATGGTGAAAAATGTTCTGACCTTAAGTTTGAATAGACAGTATCCTTGAAACCATGAACCCTCCGAGCTTCAGAGTAAACGTGTGCAGCTCTCTATTTGATCATTGTAAGCAGAGGAGTGCCTTGTTGTTAAGACTTTAAAGGGTAACAAATAACACAATATTCCACAGGGTTTGTAATATTTTACCTGATGCAATTTGAAATGCGTTGCAGCATTAAGTACAGCTAAAGATGTTGGATCATTGTTCAATATTGATGGTAACTTCTCCTCAACGATTTTCTCTATCTCCTCAGCCGTATATGGTTCTTCTTTCAGATATTCCTTCACAGCTAGAACAGGATCAGATGAGCCACGATCACCAGCAAATGAAACACATAGTCCCTCCACATCAGAGAGAGTCTTTACTTTTGATATTGCTTCTTTTGGTTCCATTCCAAGCTTAATGCCAAGTATGATCTACAATGCCACATGCTAGATAGAATCATGTTTAGTTTAGGAAACAATGCTGAAGAAAAGTTATGCTATGACTTACCGAAGCAAGTCGACATTCAACAACCCTGTTATTATAATTAGTAGCAGCTGTGACAGCCTTCTGAGACTCTGCAAGAGAGTGTGCAATCACAAAGCTACCTCCATCAGGGAGTTTCACATCGGTTGCACGGACTGGGTTGAAGTCAATAAGCTCAGAAAATCCAATTTTAGCCATTATAGAGATTGCCTATTGAAATACAAAAAAAAAAATAACAAAGATAATTTTTAGGTCTAGTGGTAGAGAGAATGATGGATTATTTGTAGAAAGTTTCTGACCTGATCCATCCCACCAGACTGTGTTCCAATGTGCCGTTCGCATTCACATGTAAGTTGTGCAAGTTCTTTCTAAAAGCAAGGAACTTAGCCAATTCAGTAAACAACAAAGAGAGCTGTGAGGTTTCTTTCATCGAAGCAAGAGTGAGTAATAATACCTTTTCAAAGTTCTCACCAAAGACGGACATAATAGCAATCATTGATGAGCAGACAAAGGCAGCAGAACTTGACAATCCAGAACCTGAATTAAATAAATAAAAAAGAACTCAAGTTTAAAAAACTTCAGGGTGAAATGATAATGTGATGCATATATAGTGGGAAGCAGATAGACCTGTAGGAACAATGCCATCAACAACCACATCAAGTCCAACTGGTGAACCAATATTCACCCCTTTTGACTTTGCATACTCATGAAACCCTTTGTACCTGCAAGAATCAAGAAGCATCAGGCACCTCAAGAAAGAAGAAAATGAGATCTCTTAGTTGCAACTGATTGAAAAAAGAGAACCCTTACGCGCAAATGAAGTAATGACCCCATTTGTGATTCTGCAAGTCAATTTCCTGCAAAATTTGACCATAGATGATAAGGCACCAGTACTATATCATTCCCAAAGCTCTACTCTTTTGTGTGACAAACATAGCAACATGAACTTTTTAAGCCCATATCCATCTCTTCCTCGATTAGTACCATATTGTCCACTTTGGAACTAATAAACAAAGCGCACATGGATAAGACCTTAGTACTAATCAGAGTTATTTGTTAAACTTTTTATAGTGGGACTTTGATTGTATTCACAATACAACTGAATAGAGGGATGATAACAAGGAGAAGATAATAACCTGGTGAGGATCAGTAGGATAAGTACACATGGAGTACTTATCATTAACGTTTGCGATCCGAAGCTGATTCTGACCTTCACGTTTTCGAATAGCAATAATGGTGTCCTGACGAATAGCCATTGGCAGGACAGAGTATCCCTCATAGTCTACGTGTTCTCCAATCAAATTCACTCTTCCTAAACTCAAAACCATACACACAGAAACCATCTATTTTCAGAAACTAAGCAAACTCGATCCAAAAGGTTAAGGCTATCTAGAGATCATATGATCTCGTTTGCCTAAGCCATGCATCGAGAGAAAGACAGAACAACAGAATCAACAGAATCTCGTTATTACCGGGAGAACGAGCGAAGAGTTGGGGAGAAGCATCAAACACTTGGTTGAATTTGGATTTTAAAACGTCGAACCTTGTCTTAGCTTCATCGAGCTGAGATCCTTCGCCGTAGACAGGTTCAAGGGATGAGAAGATCGGGACAGAAACTTCTTCTTGTTTCGCCATGTCTTTGTCGTCTCTGTTAACACTTGTCACGAAACGTCTTCTTGCCTTGCGCTCTTAATGTTTAATATATATCCACCGATGTAGTTTATTAGTTAGATCCGTTACGGAAGATCTCTCACATTTATCGAATTATCTTTTTTTTTTTTTGGTTACAACAAAAGAATGATATTCGTGAATATTCACGTATCTTACTTATCCAAAACTATGGATAATTACACTAATTCTGTCTTTTTCTTGTTTATACAAGATATTACTCAAATATACGACAGTATTTAATCAAGGAATTGTTTAACAACTTTTGTCATTTTTATTTTATGATCTACTTATAAGTTAACTCTGAATAATCTGACAAGAGAATATGTTTATAGAAAACTAAACCATGATTAGAAAGTTTTATTTGAAACAATCTAAGATGTATGTAACAATCTTGAATTAAAAAAAAAAAACTAATTTACAGGATCTCCATGGATTGAAGTGTTTATCCTATAAACAGAAGATCATGAACTGCAAGTTTAATCATGGTTGTACTATCTAATTATCTAAACATTTGAAATTAGAAATATACTCAGCTATATAGTTCCAGGTCAAGGTCCCGGTGACTAATCTAATTGTGCAGTTAACTTATAGAAAGAAAAATATCCTGGTCAATAAAACCATATAACTTAATTGGCCATGAATATCTGAAAATATATTTTTTACGTGTAAAAGAGATCAGTAAACTTTAGGGATGATTTCTATTAAAAGTACTCGAGTGATTATGAAGAAAAAAGAACCGATACTATTATATCGAGATTGAGATCAATCATGGATACACAAAAATTCAATAAGCAAATTCCTCACTGGAAACCCTAAATATATAATTATTTTCACATCACTGATGAAGTCTTCGCCTCTTCCAACAGAAGAAGCCGGTTTCTAAGAGATCTTGAAACGCATGGCTTCTCTTCACAAGTTTGTTCAACCTGATCCTCATTTTCAAATCATTACATAAATCTCTGCAACGACCCTCAAGTTCTCGAGCGCGTTTGCTTCGACGACATGAACATATCATAGTCCCCGAGGATGATGCTAGAGTCTGGAGGTTCTCGAGATCTTTATGGTCATTGTCTTTGGTAAACCGCAAGAGGGCCTAGAGATTATTGATGAGTTGCGCTGAGGTCCAAAGAATTGAATAAGCTCACAGCCACACACGTATTCCAACAAAGCTATGCATGTTTGCATTATCTAAAGCTGGAGGAGGTTTTCACCTAGCTTTGAAATAACATATGAAAACAATTTTCCTACAATAGAATAATAATAAGAGGAAGCTAAAAAGGAAAGAAGAGGACAAGGCATGGTCACTCCCATGTGCTTCTTCATACTTTTCAAGTCACTTTCTATATATTTTTTAAAAAATTACTTTTGCTTTTGTCATTTCCTTCTTCTTGTCGCTTAGTCATACTTTTGTGTTCTTCCTATGTATTGTAATGTACAAAAAAAAAAAACAGATTCTATTACTCTATCAGTTGCTAAAGATTCATATATAGCACCAAAAATCGTATATTTAACCCACTGAGTGTTTGAAAGGGAACGTCGAAACGATATGTACGTACGTAAATGAATGTTGTAACTTAAACTATTGGCTACTCAATTATAAGGTATCATACGGGGTTAAACATTTAATACAGGTTTTCTAAATAAACACGACTGGAATGAGTAGTCTATTAATCTGTGGTAACATCAACATGTAGACGATAAAAGAGGATTAAACAAACAAACAAACTTTGTAGTGCATACATAGGATAGGTACAAGAGAGGGAGGGGCGCACAATAAAGTTGACTAGATGATTGAGTGACAGATCTCTCTCATCATTCAACACATCAATCACTCTCTAGTGCATTCATTCGCATGCTATCGTATAATCAAAATCAGTGGTTACCACATTAAATATATACAAGTCTTGCATGTTGGTAATCACAAATCTAAAGAAAATTCTATTTCACGTATGTACAAATCTATCTCTTGTTAACTTTAACGTATGTAGTATACACATCCCATGTTGGAGGAATTAAAGTACACCAAAATTTACATATGGTTTAGTGAAATCAATGTTCTAAAATTCGGTTTAAACAATGTTTACTTAGTCAATAAATTAGATCTAAACAAAACAATTTTTTTTAATTAGTTTAGGTGTTCAAAGTTGGTATAACTATATGCGTAAACAATAATCATTTATAAAGCGTCTAGCCACCGTCTAACGATTTCTTAAACATCCAGTCTAATCCAATGGTATCACATCTTATATGAGCTAAGGTTAAAGATCTACTTCCACCCAACTACAATAACGTAGATATCAATTAATAAAAAGAACTAATGCTATTTTCTTTTGTAACACAAAAGAACTAATACTAATCCCCTACGGGTCGAATCTTAATGGCAAAGATTTATCAATAATCATACACTACTAATACAAATCAACTTAGTACTTTACTTTGCTGGATTTGTATATTGTTAGTGGAGCTTTTGTTTAACTCATTTCAAAAGTTACTTTAGTTATAACGAAGAAAGAAGAATCAAGAGTACTTACACAGATTACACTCAAACGTATTATGTTTACATATATTAATATGAAAAGTGTTTTGGTGTACACAGAGAGACACAGAGATTGGCAGAATTCAAAATGACGATTTTAACCTCATCAAATCGGCGGAGGAGCTGAGCCTGAGTTTGACCCGGAGAGAAGCTCAGCTAGAGACTTCATGGCTCTGACTTGCATCTCCAAAGCCTGTATGTAATCCGTCGCTTCCTCTAGAATAACCGGTACTGATTCTTTCTTGCAACCCGGAACTAACCGGCCGAGTACACGTACTTTCCGGTTAACCGTCGGTATACTCTTCTTATTCAGTTTCACAACCGTCACTCTCTGTTTCTTCCATCTTCTGCTGCTACTTCCCGTCGTGATCACGGCCGGGATCGCCGCCGGTCTCGGCCGTTTCTGTTTCCGGAATTTGAGCTTGATCCGGTTAGCGAGGATCGCTCTGCTCCAGAGCGTCCTCCCGCGAGCGGAGACGGCGAGAGCGCGGTCGGCGGCTTCCCGGACGGCTTTCCCCCGCTTCTTCGCCGTCGGAGATGGTGTTTCGGCGGCGGAGGAGCTGAGGCGGACCTGTTGCAGCGCCTGGATCAGCTTGGCGGAGTAGTTACGCTGCTGCTTCTCCGATCTCCATCTATCACCGTCTCCGGCGGTTGCTGAAGCTGCGTTGTTTCTCCGAGACGACGCGGCGGAGGAGGAAGCGGATTGTCTCTTCTTCCTTCGAACGAGATCTGTAGGGGTTGAGTTTAGATAAGTCGGAGACGCCATAACCAGAGGATTTGAGCTGAAGAGAATATTGGAAGGGGGAAGGAAGGAGAGAAGAAGGATTATATAAAGAGAAGAGAGGGATCACTTACCAAACGATGTCGTTTTGTTGTTGCTTGTTAATCTTTTTCTTTTGATTATTTATTAAACACGCTAATATTATTAATGAAAATGATGGATTATATATAATTGAGTGGCTCTAGCCCATATATGGTTCCGGAATTATTAAAGAGATCAGTGTGACTTGAAGCAATGTTTTATGTATAGTTAAAAACGTTTATTCTCATGTGTTACTATTAGGATGATTATTAGAAAGAAAGTAATATGCAAAGTTTAATCCAATCATGAGTTTTTTTTTCAGACATCATCCATAATCTAACAACAGACAGTCAACTGAAGACATAATGGTCACATAACCTGTTCAATGTTTGACAAATTACTGTTGCGACAGGAAGAGGTGGTAAAATGCTTAGGACAAAAGATACTATGTACTTCACGAACTAAACGAGGTTACATTTAATGCAGATATGGAAATGTTACAAAGATACTAGTGTGGGTAAGGCATCCATAATGATTGTTTGCTTATTATTATATTTTGGGCTCAATCCTAATCTGGAATTGTTTCTTGCGGTATAAGTTAAATGAACTTATTTACATACAAAGATGTTTAAGAAGGAAGATAACCCTTTTGGTAATTTAAGAGGAAGCCCCTAATATGCATCATAAAGGTCGATTCTTTGGTTTACTGGAGGAGGAAGGTAGAGATTCAAATGGCATGACGACGTGTAATACAACTATTGGAGAAATCTATTTGTGACTTTCAGTGGTCGTTTAATGGACTGACAAGACAAAAGAGAGGGGCCAATGACTCAAACTTTGGATTTTGTATTCAGTGCAATGATTTCGTAAATGTTAAAAAGTTTTACTTAAATACTACTTTATACCTAAAGTAAAATACCAAAACAAAATGCATGTGCTATGTAGGGTTAGTGGAATTGCCTCTCTTTAAGGCTTTTTCTTTCTTCAGATTTTGTTTTCCCTGTAAACACCATTGGAATCGACTCGTCCATTTTATGTTTTTTTTTTGTATACATATAAAAATAAATAACTATAAGACTAATGAGTTTGTTGGGTGGCATTTGGTCCACATATCTTGCAGAAAAGGAAGCCTTTCAACTTCTCCATTTGTAATGCCATAACCCATAAACATCTTCAAAGTAGCATTATAAAACTAGTTTTAAGAAAAAAAACTTAGTTTATCTGTTAGACATGAAAGTAAAACCACTTCATAAACTAATCTGTTAAGATTTTTCTGGAGTAATATGTGAGGCTGGATAAGATGTTGAAAATTGAATTCATACTTTATTAGGTCTTAAGGGTTAATTTCTGTACAAGTTATGCAGCATATTCTCTGTACCTTAGAAAGGTATAAGTTACAATGATTGCACATGACAAATTAGTACTCCAGTTATCCACTAAAGGGCCACTTGCTTTAATATAAACTTATCTATTTCGAATTTAAGAATATCTTTTCGTTTTAAGATACTTCAATTCCTTCAATACTTCAGAATCTAGCCAATTTATATACACAACACATGATCTTCTTCATCGGCTCATGACCAGTCTCGTTTATGAATTTAGTACTGAAAACAAAAACTGTTATTTTTAGCGGTTCGTATAATTTTCATGAGCTTTATTTCATTGTCGTGGCAATATTCTAATCAAACGACATTGAACGGATTAAGAGGCTAACCATTAAACGTGGCTCTTATCCCTATGTAGAAAAGTACATTTGGAAAAGGAACAACCCTACAAGTCTATGATCTATGGTTCTATGCACCTAATAAATACTGTAATTTTGAAAATAAACATGAAGTTTATCCATATTTTTTATAAGAATTAATTGTACCATGTATGGGGATGATACCATTATACATAGGATTCCCAGACATGAATACGTAAAAAATAAAATAAAAAGTGAAAGGAATTGGAAATCTAGAGAAGTGTTACACTAAAGAGAAAACAATTTTTCAAAGATGAACAATATATATGTATATATGTTAGTTTCTGTATATATATTGTACGTAGGAAATGCAACTGATATAAGATGGATAATTGATGAGATAACGGATAATTGCCAATAGTTAATCAGTAATATTTGTTTTTGGTAATTTTAATATCAACAAAAAACTTCATCAGAGAATAATACGATAATACTTACTTACCTAAAGAATTTTTTCATATGTAACCTTTCCAGCTAATGCTTCGCTTCCAAATAAGTAGCTGAGTTTTTGGTCCCTTGTTTCTCAGTAGCCACGTCCTGTTTAAATAGCACAAATAAAATTATTGTTTGATTAGACTATAAGTATTTTGAAGCTAACTCTTTAGTTGTTATCATCGGTAGAACCAACAACGCTGAGCAAACGTGAAAGGAACATGAGAACCAATGAAACGTTCACTTTTGTGAATTGGGAAGCTGAATTTTCCAACGCACAAGGGTTATATAATTACCGGTTTTGATTGATACATGTGAAAAACAAATATATCTCCTAATGGGAACTCAAATTTCAAAACAAGACTTAGTTTCTCCCAAAGAATAGTCAGTCAGACGAATGAACTATGCAAATGCTACGATAGTTATGGGGGAAAATGATACCAACCCTTGGTTATATATTCAGTAATAACAAAAAAATGGTCATTCATGATCTAATCAATGTCAAGACACAAGGATAAGACCGATGTTTATTGACAAAACAGAAAGGTAATGCCTCTCCAATAATTGGTGTGCCCACTAATTCAAATCACTAAGCCTGGATTTTCCTTTAATTACACAGAAACTTTACTTCAAAAGTAAACCAACAAGAGCTCCTTTTCTCTAACACATGGCACATTAGTTTTTTGTTTTTCTGGTGTTTAGTGGCCTAATACTAGTCTCCAGTAAAAAAACAGTCTGGATTATTCTGTCATTCATTTTTCTTTATAAATAAAAAAATACATAAATAGTTTCCAAATCCTAATACTGTGTATCATCATCCATAAGGGAAAAGAAACCTTCCCTTAATACCTCCAAGAGTTTATCCTAAAGATTAGTGAAAAAGATCAAATCAAGTAATTACCCAAAAAGCTTCACAGGCTGGACTTTGCATTGGATTTGTCTGGCCTAATATACTTTAAAAAGTAAGGAACAGCTTGCATGATAATGGAATACAAAATGTTTGGGTGAGATCTAAAACTTATCAATTTGAGAGAAGTAGCAGAAAACAAGCCTGCCAAACACGTGAAAGGTGAAACAGAGCTAAGAATGGTGCGCATCAAAGTAGACTAGAACCTAGAGACATAAATGCTACAAAAGCCTATGTATTGGATATGTGATGCAGAGAAGACTATGCTTTTAGCCAACACGAGTCACAATGATTACAAGATCAAATATCATATCACTTGTGCCAATAAAGTGTAAGGGGATCACATTAATTGGTTAGGAATGAAACTAACCAGCAGCTTATAAGGCCTGCTTACTATACCATCAACCTACCAATGGATCTTGAGAGATCACTTGGTTTGGGCCCAGCATGTGCTTAAGGTTTAACTCCCTATCATAAGGCCTAGGAAGTTTGAATGTCTAAGACTTCATTGAGATATCTGTATTACTTTTGCTAGAGAATGTGTGGCTCAACGATTCAAAAAAGAATAAAAAAAAGAGAATTTAGAATTGTTCTATCCTTTGTTTGAAATATGTTATAGTGATGAAGTTCTAGAGATACTACAAACCAACTCAAGATAGATAACTTGAAATGACACGGCGTAGATTATGAAAGCAAGTCAAGATGCAACATTGGTAAAGTGAGTTACCTTTTACATTCATGTAAAGTGATTTGAATCCTTCAAGTTGGAAGTGGTCCATAGTAAGCAATTCTTTCTCCTGACCTGACGGAGACCACAATCGCAGCCAAAACACCCAAAGGATAAAAGCCAAAAGCACAATGCGGAATTTGCGAGTAACAACTCCATCGAGGCAGTTACGTTCTTCATGATTCTCAGCTGAAGAGATCAGTTTCTTCAGGTCACTGATCTCTGCGCGCAAGGACTCCACGGAAGCAGGCAAGTCCACGATCGACTGAATCTGATCAGCGTCGATGTGAAAATCCTTATCAGTAACGGTTGAAACTGGAGATTCATCAACCAGAAGAGAAATCTCCGGCGTTGATAACAGGTCTATGCTCGATCCTTGCACGAAACTCTGAGATACGCAACGTAAGATTCAAATAACTGCTCGGATTTGTTCTTATCCGTTACTAAACACACACCGAATCAGATTCAATCGCAAACAGTAACGGATCTGAGAATCTCAGAAAACTTAGCTAAAGCGCGAGAGGAAGCGTACCTCGGCTTCGGAATCGGAGATCGCGACGGAAACCTGAGAGATCGGAGTAGAATCCGATGGATCCTTCGTGATTTCCACTGACGCGTCGGAGAAGGTCGCGCTCTGTCTCTTCTCCGCAACCTTCAGTACATATAGAAGGAAGTTACAGCGGAGGAAGAAGATGAAGAAACGAAATGGAGATTGAAGGATTGATTACGTTGAAATTACCTTGCGATTCTTCGTCTCAGGATCCTTGATGAGTCTCTTCGTTGCGGGATCAGATGAGCGCGCAAAGTTTTTCCTGGGAATTTGAATTTCCTTCATCTCTCTCTCCTCTCCAGAGCGGTTTTTAAATTTGGGAGTTTGTTAGTTTACTTTTCGCAACTGTGAAAATTTTGAGCGGAAGATATTTGTAGAAGTAGTACGCTATCTTAATGGGCTTAATAGCCCAAAAGTATTTAATTAAGGCCCAGCCCAAGAGATCGACATATTAACCGATGGTTTAGTAGTGGAATCGGAGTCCGGTTCGGTTTTGGCACTGTTTAACCTTTAGGGTTGCTAAAACTGAAGCTAGAACACTATCGAACCTTGAACACCTCCTCTCTATAGCCGGAGACTTCACTCAGAGAAACTCAAGAGAAGAGGTAGAAGCAATGGAGGGAGGAGAAGAAGCTGGAGCGGAGATAATGGTCGATTCAAAGGACTTACAGCAACAAAGCAAAGCTTTAGACAAGCTTACCGATCGCGTCGAGGATCGCCAGCTCGATTCTAATCGTGTTCAATCGGTTTGTTACTCTTTTCACCATTATCCCCCGACTAGTCTAAAATCTTTAGCTCACTTAGTAAAGAATTGATTGAGCTGACAAGGCTAATGTTCGTGTTTCAGGCTATGGCTTCGATTGCTGCTTCTAGGGAGGCTGATCTGAATGCTAAGAGATTGAGGTAAATGCTAAGAGATATAGACTGTATGTACAATGTCTATGTAATTTGCTGTTGGTACACGTGTGACCAGAAGAATGAATGTCATAGTATCGCTTTAATTCTTCACGTGACTCACATCTAGATATAGTGTTGGCGCCAGATATTAATTAGTACGATGTCATTTACGAGTTGATTTTTTGTTTAAGATGTGTGTGTGAAGATAGGATGACTAGATTTGTCAAATATCATCTTTTGCGTCTTATGTATTTGATTGAGATTTTGACAAGTTGGTGAAACTTTATATGCAGGGAAAGGAACTGGCTTCTGTTAAGATCAATGCCGCAGATGTTGAGCTCATTGTTAACGAACTCGAGGTTTAGCTTCTTCCTTTTTTTTTTCATCACTAGCTGAAACATTCGTTGTTCTTGTGGCCGTCCCCTAAAGTTTGAAGTTTTGTCAACATTATAAACGAGCAGCTAGAGAAGAATGTGGTGGAGAGAACTTTAAGGGAGCACAAAGGCGATGCCGTTGCTGCGACCAGGGAATTGCTTTCACGATATCCTCTATGAATGGCCTTTTCCAGCTTTTACTACTTGCAGTTTCTTTTGTGTGTGAGGTTTGAGAACAAGTATCCAAATATTTAACTCAAGTTCGAAGTTTTAGTCTTCTTATCAATTTAAATCGGGCTGGTCTTGGAACTGTACTAAACTATGGGATATTATAGTAACAGAGGCACTTGCAAAGCAAAACAAAATATTCCGTTATTTCTGATAATTGCTAGAAAAATCCCCAATGATGTCGCAATATTCACACTCACAATTCATCTGTACAAACCATCAAATGGTTCAACCACGGTTGATCGCTAAATATAGTAATAATGATATATGCAAGTAGACACTCTTGCACACCTACCCAACGAGAGTGCATATACAAAGCACGTGACATTTTTGCAATCAACTTTCACATCAAATCCCTTTCACGCACTTCCTTTAAGCCTCTTCGATAGAAAGATATCAAAAACCAATCACCACAATTAATTAACCAACCTGAGCCAATACGTTTCTTTTTGGCAAGTTGTGTAATGACACAAACATATCACTTCCTGCTTTTAGAACCAGACCCACAATTCCAGTGGCTGCCTCAGCTCACCAGTCTCGTCCGCGTTGTAATTAAACCCACCCATTTTTTACTGCTCAAAAACAGATCAAATTCTCTACCTTCCTTTGTTTTCATGAACATCTTCCTGTCTTAAAATGGCGCCTTCAGGAACAAAAGAGTCAACTTCTGTTCACTTTAGTTGTCCTTGAGGGGGGAGTTGTCACGTAAAGCAGCACGACTAGCTTGGAGCTGTATTGTAGACTTTCTTTGCATCTCTCTTAGCTTATCCATCAGTTCTTGGAATGTTGGTCTCAGCTTTGTATCGCTACAGTGTTGGACAAACCAAAAGAGAAGCATAAATAAATGTCACCGTACCATTAAAGGCTATATTCCTCTAGTAAGGATTTAGTGGTGTTCAGTATGTGAAACTTTTACCTGTGCCAACAGCTCTCCATTAATGCGATCCACAAGGGATCAATGTCCTTTGGAATTTCCAGCCTCTGGTTCATGAACCCGACAGCTCCAATCACCTGCACATTTTTCAAATAAGTATCTCTTCACATTTGGTCTGTGTATGTGTACCGAAGTGCAGCAATTGGAGCATGACATCAAATTTGTAGAGATGTTGCAAAATAATATCCATATAAATTTGACTAGATTTATAACACATTTTCACTCGTATCTTTACACATTACACCATGTACAATGATTTTTATGGTTCTTATAGAGTTAACGTGAATTATTAAACAACTTATTTTGTAGATACAATTTTTCTTATTTTTAGCTTAAATGATATCACAGAAAATCTAGTTTCTAAATAAAATTTTCTCAAGTTTGAGATTTTAGGACCAGTTGGCAAGTAGAGACGCTTTCTTCTATCTAAATAAAATGATACCTGCATAGCGTTGAGAGTTTCCCATGGGATCTTCTCGGTGGCAAGCTCCCAGAGAACTACTCCAAAGCTGTAAATGTCAGACCTGTATCAATGATTTAAGAATAGCTAGTTAGCATTGAAGGCTACAGAACAATTACGCAAAGGAATGTAACCAAACAGAACACGAGAATATACTTCTCATCAGCAGACTCATTTCGAAGAACTTCTGGTGCCATCCATTGAGGCTGCAGAACATGTAAAAAGGCAATCAAAAATCACAGTGAGAAGTTGGCTTATAAAGTCAGAATTCAAATCGAAAAGGAGCCTAGGGTTAAGTACCGTTCCCTTCCCGGACTTGGTGGTTAGGTATGTCTCATGCTTGATACGCGAAAGACCAAAGTCAGCTACCTGTTAAGATGTCACTGTAAGTTGACGTTGTTTCTAGTTCCTTTTTGCAGGTCTGAGTCTCACTTTACCAGTTCATTCATTCACATAAAACGTATTGTTTATCTAATGCTTCGTTTGGAACGCGATATAATTTTTATGAAGATAGAAAGTTTATTATCCATCTGAATTACGGGAAAACAAAGGTATTTTAAGATGAATATCTTACTTTAACGGTCCAGTTCTTGTCTACCAGCAGATTTGACGACTTCAGATCACGATGGACGATGGGTGGACTACAATGGTGAAGATAATTCATACCGCGAGCCTGTGTAAAGAGAAAAGAAGGATCACAAAACAATAACAACAATATCAAATAGAGCATCCTCAGAAAATTGTCTACGTCCAATCGTCAATGATCATAAAAATGAAAAATTTTACACGTCAATCCAATGTATAACTATACTCACAATGTCCAAAGCCATATGGATACGCCGCCTCCAATCCAGTTTTGATGCATTCCTCTGTAGTAGGCGAAAGAGACTTCCACTGCAAATAGTAATTTGAATCATTAGGAGCATGGTTCAGAGACATGCTTGAAGGCCGAAGAGGCCAAAAAGTGAGAGCAGTAACTAAAAGAGATGAGACCAGACCGTGGAAGGAACTCGGACACTATACAGAGGCGCGGAGGTGAAGTCACAGCTCCCATAAAAAGCAGGACGTTAGGATGTCTAAGTCTTTTCATCAACAATACCTTCACACAAAAATACCAATATAAAGAATGAAAACTTCGACTTAGCTGTTTTCAGAAATGATCTATTATTCGATGCAATGCAGTTTGTAAGTGAGCATGCTTTAGTACAGAAAACTGGTGTAGTTGAAGAATCAATCTTAGTAATGTGATATGAAAGAGGTAAGATGTTGCCTCTACCAATAACAAATAAAGATGTCAAATATCTTTCGTCAAAACTACACTCAGAGCAATAATTATTGGCAACGGACTAAAAACAATACCTCCTGTCTAAAAGATTGTATAACGTCTTCTGAGTATTCTGCTTGGAAAACACTTTAACAGCTACATCCTGCGGTAACATACCAGCTCTCAATAAGACAAAACTTTAAACTTGCAATTTTTTAAGCTATCAGGGAAGCGTGTATAAATATATGAAAAATGCATATTCTACAATATCACGAGCAGCCAAAAACTTACAGATCCAAACCAGAGACCGTGGTAGACGGTTCCACATGAACCTGTAAAATGGAAAAATGCATGTTAGCATAAGGGAGGCAGAATATCGCAAAAAAAAAAAAAAATGTGAAGATACAAAGAATGATGTGTGGCAATCTATTTAAGAGAATAGATCACCTTGTCCGATTTGTTCTCCAATTGTTAAATCCTCCCATAAAATTTCATATTCCAGACCATCACTATCCGCATCATCAATCTTGTTCATCACACTGCTGCTGGTACTTCCACAGCTACTAGCGCTGCTTGTGCTGGTTGCATTTAAAGAGGAAGACCACATACTACCTCCCTCATTATTTGTAGCCGGCTTATTACTTTCAAAGGCAAGGCTTTCAGACTTAACAACAGAGGAAGGGATAATCTGGCGAGTCTTATCTTTCCCTTGTCCATTTTGTACCCAAGGCCATACAGAATGAGTTGGCCTTCCTTTTGAACCTTCCTGCTCATTCCCTTTCCACGGCCATGACAAACCTTTCTTAACCATCCATTCTTCAGCTTTTGAGGTGAGAACCTTATGGATCGCAGGCTTTTCATCGCTCTCATCACTGGAATCTTTAAAGGGCTTCGAATGAAACTTTTCTTCGTTACATGTGAATACACCAAAAGGAGACTGGACAAAATCCCCTCTTGGCGTGCTGGCACCACTTGACGCTGCATCGTCCCTGTGGTCAGAGTGAGTAGCACCGAAGACCCCACCATGATCCGAATGATGACTATCCCCACTGCCACCCTCGGAGAGTGTAGCACTACTACTCTCACACTGCTCGCATTTTCGACCTTACCTTGTTGCTCACCTTGGACGCCTGCAATTTCAACACTAGTCAAAAATACGCAACAGCAAAAACAAAAGGTGAGAGTAACACGCAACCAACAATTAAACTAACCAAATTTGATATCTTTGACGCTATAGCAGTTTGTATAGGCTGGTCAGAGTCAAGACCAAGTTTCGATATAACAGCTTCTTTGGAGTCCAAACCAAGCTTAGAAGCAAAACTATTCCTTGCAGTTACAAAGCTCGTTTCACCTTCTTCCGCCTTTAACTTAGCCAAAGAGATCCTCGGGTTCAGATACGGCGCCGTGTTACTCGTGATACAAATGATCCCTATAAGAGTCCCGTCATCATCATAAAACGGAGAACACGTAGTCACAGCTGAGAATCTCTCCCCTGACTTACTCTTCACAGGAAACTCCCCTGTCCAGCTCTCTCCACGGACGCAACGCCTAGCAATATTCATAGCGAAAGCAGCGTCACGATCATCCGCAATAACGTTAATCGGATTCTCCCCAAGTGCTTCTGCTGCAGAGTAGCCATAAAGCTTCTCCGCCATAGCATTCCTGAAACAATCATACAATCACCAAATGAACAATGCAGACACCTTCAATACATGAATCTAACTTAACATTCTATATTTGTTAGAGGAATCGAAGAAGACATTCTGTTATTCTGTTACAGAGTCAGTTACTCTGTTTACATATATATACAGAGGAACCGGTTTAATTACTAAACCAATTATACAATCCCGGTTAACTCTGATAATATCCCAAACCAATCCTCGATCAATTTCACACAAGATCGAACCTACTCACCAGAAGATGATTCGCATGTTTAGATCGAAAGCGTGAACAGCTTGCGCCATCGACTGCAAGATATTCAAATACTGTTTATCAGTGAACTTCCCAGCCGACGGTCCGCCGTCGCCGCCGCCGGGACCTCCACCTACTCCAGCTCTCAGATTGATCGGACCTGGATACGGCTGTCCTTCGCAACGGCGAGGCGTGGCGAAACGACGCGGCGCCGCTCTTCCTCCAGGAGACGGACCTCCGTCGCCGCCGATGTTTCTCCGCGGCGGACGATGCGGAGAGACCGAATGCGATCGCTGCCGAATCTCCGTGGAGACCTTGAGCCTCGACATCTCCTGCTTCAGATGCTCCTGATTTTCCTCAAGCTCGAGTATCTTCTTGAGCAGCTGTTCCGCGGGTGGAGTCTCCATTGTTCGATCGAATCTGGAGCTGAGCGAGTTGAATCGGGGATCGTTCGAGTTGAATCGGAGAGGGAGCAGTTAGAGAATCGATTTAAGGAATGGTTTGACTATGGATGAGGATGTGTTGACTCTCTCTCTCTCTCTAAGCAGAAAGATAGAGAAAGTTTTCTCTCTCTCTCTCTCTAGAAGAAGAGAAATGGAATTGAAGAAATGGTCAACAATAATGGAGGACGCTTTCTTTCCCCCTCGCTTATCTTTTCTTCTCTTTTGATTCGCTTTTCTCCCTTGTACACTTTTTCATTTTTTTTATTATTATTTTTTTTGTATTTTTCAGTTTCCATTTTTGATAAAGCAGCATTCAGGAACAAAAATTACCAAAATAGCACACATTTAATAAGAAGACACTAATTACTCTAATTCTTAAATCATACTCCCACTACCTTCTAATAATAATCATAATCCTAATAAAATAAAACCAACCAAAAAATAAAATACATTTTTTTATCTTTATTAAAAGATATTTATCTAATTGTGTGGTTAATTTAATTTGAAATATTTTAGATTAGATTGCTTGTACGAAAAAAACTGAATTAGATTGTATAATGAATCAACTGAATTAGATTGTAAAATGTTGATTCATTTTAAATTAAATAATGTTATTTCCATTAATTGTTCCATATGCTTATAAGTGAGATTTCTGTTCCAAACTATATGGAAGGAAATTTGACCCAAAAAACGACAGTAGAAACCTATAAATTAATATTCAACATTTAGCCCGTCCAAATTTTGACACAAATCGATAAAATTAAAGATAATATTTTTAAAAAAATCTATGTGAATATATAGTTTCATAAAATTATAATTAATAATTTACATGTATACATATTTTATATAAGTAAGAATATTATTATAATTTTTGTTTTATATTCACAATGAAATTATCTTTATATATATATGAAACTGTGAACTTTAGATGATAAGAAAAAAATTATTTGTAAAAGAATCTTGAGAGAAGTTTCTTTTATTGAGTTAGGATCACCTCTACTCTTAATATATATTAATTTTCAGGAATCCTGATTTGAAAGACTCAAGTTGTGTGTTTACATCAATATTTTCTTTGACGTTGAAATCAGGTTAGATTTTTTGTAGAGAGGGTAAAGTGTTGAACAACAAGTGCAGTTCAGTTAAAGTTTATTTGATTATAATACAAAAAAACTGTGATAAACTACCTATTTAAAAAATCAAATATTAATTACAGACATAATAATGAAAACAATGTTATATTGCGGTAAAACTATGTTGATATAACCAGTTGAGCAATGATTAAGAAGCTTTCTATCAATAAAAAGGTTATTATTTTTAATATACAAAGGTTTGACTTAAAATTGATGAACATAGAGACAAAGAGTGTGAAGAAAAAAGAGGAGGTTTA
>NW_026013893.1:0-27620 GCF_020379485.1 Brassica napus | reverse complement strand
ACTCAGAGGCCCACGACCGTTGGAAGAATACGGATCTTTTACAGACTGGAGAGCTCGAGTAGTGTAGTAGGAATGTGTTCCACTAGTTGACCCTCCATACTGAGCTTATCCCTTCAGTGACATCATGTTGTCTTCCACATTGATGTGGTCCCTTGGGACCCTTTTAGACTTTCAGCTTTGCCAGGTATCTAATCTCCTCATCATCACTGTCTTGTTCTGGATCCAACAGACGTTTCTTAAGACCTTGTTTTCTCTTCTCAGACATCGATGCTCCTCTCACAGCCTCAGAGGGATTCACTCGAGGTCCGTTATCTCTCCTAGACGCATAGTTTTCTGCACATTGGTCTCAAACATTAGGGATGAAACAAGTTACAATAAACCAATTCATAACTATTAAACAGACAAGAGGTGTGTGTTTTTCTACCGTGGATTTGGTATAAATGCTTGCCTCTGAGTTGGTTGGATAGTACGAGTAACACCACCTCCAAGCTTAAGCCTCAGTTTCAATGTGTCAAACTTGGGTTATCTTCATTACTAGGAGAAACGTTTGCCTGTGTTGAGGCTGGCTTAGAAGTTAACTATGAAAGCTCCTTTAACGTCGCGGGGTCGACGAATCAAAGGGCTTCTCTTTCTCTTATCCATAAAGCCGTTAAAGTAGAGGGAGAACCTTCAGAGGCTGGCTCCATAATCTTCAAATTTCAAGACAGCTTGAAAGAATTAACTGCAGCAGAGTTAGTTAGTAGTTAGTTAATAAACAAAGTGTTTAACAATAACAAGTGGAAGAAAGGTCACTCAAAGCAATTTTCAGACAAAATAAAAGCTTCAAGTTCTGTTTAGATATTTCTAAAGATTGATTGAAACTGAGCCTACGTGCTTTGGTAGTAGCAGCACTAGCTTTAGGAAATAGAGACAGCATTCTCAGATTAAGACAAAACCAAAGGAACTGTGAAACCAGAGAGCACATAAATAGCCTCACATCAACACAATGAGTAGAAAAGAAAAGAAGAGAGGAAGAGAGCTTACGTTACGTGCGGCGAGACGAAGGAGAGGAAAAAACCTAGATGGAGTTGAGGAGAGAGAGGGAGAAGAGGGTTTCGAGAGAGATGAAGTGTGTGGATTGGCTTTAAGTGAAGAAGGGTATATGTGGAAGTTATGTTAGCCTCCCAAATCTTTATCCTCCATTTTTCTCTCATCTCCTTCTTCTCTTCTCTTTATTTTTTTTGTTTTTTTTTTCTTTTTTTTTTTCACTCTTGCCGCCCGTTTAAATGTCGCCGGCGAGACGGGCAGCGTTCCTGTCGGAGATGAAGTTAATAGTTACAGTTTGGGGTGGGCCCTTACGTTTAGGCCCAATTACATGAGCCTACTAATATCATTTTGCTTTGTATCCTTTTATTAACAACCAATTCTAGCTCATACTACAGATTTATTACTTGATTATGTAAATAAAATTCTACCCATTACTTATGGCTTTTTCTAAATTCAGTGTTTTTTAAACCGGACCAATAGTTGAATCAGGTTCGACCATGAACCAGTTACGTAGCCGGATTGATATTATAACTAGTTCGACCATGAACATTCTTACGTAGCCAGATTGAATCTCAGAGTTGTTAAACTGATAAAAACCATTGAAACTATCAAAAAATCTATAAACCCTTATATAAATAAATTAGTTTATATTTATATTTTTATGTTTGGATTCATTTATTAATACAAATGTAGAATATGGTAGAAATTTTAAAAAACATTAAAGATTATAGGCTTCAGTATATAAAGTATTTACCAAAAACTCAATATTTTTGTAGGGGTAGCCCATAGATTTTGAGAAAATTTCAAAAAATATGACAATGTTTTAATGCCTAGTTGCATCCTGCAATAACATATGATGATGTTCAAAGAGGTTGGAGCCTTTGTCGTCTCCGTTTATCAAGAAAAAATTTTTTATAGTGGTTATTCCATCGATTTAGGGAGTATTATGAAGTTTTATTAAATTATTGATAAAAACAATTGAAAGATGCTCATTTACCATGAAAATGAGTTTAGCATACATAAATACAAATGTAGAATATGGTATAAATTTTAAAACAACACTAAAGATTATAGGCTTCAGTATATAAAGTATTTACCAAAAACTCATATTTTTGTAGGGGTTAGCCCATAGATTTTGAGAAAATTTCAAAAATATGACAATATTTTTTAATGCCTAGTTGCATCCTGCACTAACATATGATGATGTTCAAAGAGGTTTGGAGCCTTTGTTCTCTCCGTTTATCAAGAAAATAATAATTTTATAGTGGTTATTCCATCGATTTAGGGGTATTATGAAGTTTTACTAAATTAATTGATAAAAACAATTGAACGATGCTCATTTACCATGAAAAAGAGTTTAGCATACATTAATACAAATGTAGAATATGGTAGAAATTTTAAAACAACATAAAGATTATAGGCTTCAGTATATAAGTATTTACCAAAAACTCAATATTTTGTAGGGGTTAGCCCATAGATTTTGAGAAAATTTCAAAAATATGACAATATTGTTTTAATGCCTAGTTGCATCCTGCACTAACATATGATGATGTTCAAAGAGGTTTGGAGCCTTTGTCGTCTCCGTTTATCAAGAAAATAATAATTTTATAGTGGTTATTCCATCGATTTAGGGGTATTATGAAGTTTTATTAAATTATTGATAAAAACAATTGAAAGATGCTCATTTACCATGAAAAAGAGTTTAGCATACATTAATACAAATGTAGAATATGGTAGAAATTTTAAAACAACACTAAAGATTATAGGCTTCAGTATATAAAGTATTTACCAAAAACTCAATATTTGTGAGGGTTAGCCCATAGATTTGAGAAAATTTCAAAAATATGACAATATTGTTTTAATGCCTAGTTGCATCCTGCACTAACATATGATGATGTTCAAAGAGGTTTGGAGCCTTTGTTCTCTCCGTTTATCAAGAAAATAATAATTTTATAGTGGTTATTCCATCGATTTAGGGGGTATTATGAAGTTTTACTAATTAATTGATAAAAAACAATTGAACGATGCTCATTTACCATGAAAAAGAGTTTAGCATACATTAATACAAATGTAGAATATGGTAGAAATTTTAAAACAACACTAAAGATTATAGGCTTCAGTATATAAAGTATTTACCAAAAACTCAATATTTTGTAGGGGTTAGCCCATAGATTTTGAGAAAATTTCAAAAAATATGACAATATTGTTTTAATGCCTAGTTGCATCCTGCACTAACATATGATGATGTTCAAAGAGGTTTGGAGCCTTTGTTCTCTCCGTTTATCAAGAAAATAATAATTTTATAGTGGTTATTCCTTCGATTTAGGAGGAATTATGAAGTTTTATTAAATTAATTGATAAAAAAATTGAACGATGCTCATTTACCATGAAAAGAGTTTAGCATACATTAATACAAATGTAATATGGTATAAAATTTTAAAACAACACTAAAGATTATAGGCTTCAGTATATAAAGTATTTACCAAAAACTCAATATTTTTGTAGGGGTTAGCCCATAGATTTTGAGAAAATTTCAAAAAATATGACAATATTGTTTTAATGCCTAGTTGCATCCTGCACTAACATATGATGATGTTCAAAGAGGTTTGGAGCCTTTGTCGTCCGTTTATCAAGAAAATAATAATTTTATAGTGGTTATTCCATCGATTTAGGGAGTATTATGAAGTTATTAAAATTGATAAAAACAATTGAACGATGCTCATTTACCATGAAAAAGAGTTTAGCATACATTAATACAAATGTAGAATATGGTAGAAATTTTAAAACAACACTAAAGATTATAGGCTTCAGTATATAAAGTATTTACCAAAAACTCAATATTTTTGTAGGGGTTAGCCCATAGATTTTGAGAAAATTTCAAAAAATATGACAATATTGTTTTAATACCTAGTTGCATCCTGCACTAACATATGATGATGTTCAAAGAGGTTTGGAGCCTTTGTGCTCTCCGTTTATCAAGAAAATAATAATTTTATAGTGGTTATTCCATCGATTTAGGGGAGTATTATGAAGTTTTACTAAATTAATTGATAAAAACAATTGAACGATGCTCATTTACCATGAAAAGAGTTTAGCATACATTAATACAAATGTAGAATATGGTAGAAATTTTAAAACAACACTAAAGATTATAGGCTTCAGTATATAAAGTATTTACCAAAAACTCAATATTTTGTAGGGGTTAGCCCATAGATTTTGAGAAAATTTCAAAAAATATGACAATATTGTTTTAATGCCTAGTTGCATCCTGCACTAACATATGATGATGTTCAAAGAGGTTTGGAGCCTTTGTCTCTCCGTTTATCAAGAAAATAATAATTTTTATAGTGGTTATTCCATCGATTTAGGGAGTAGTATATGAAGTTTTATTAAATTATTGATAAAAAAACAATTGAAAGATGCTCATTTACCATGAAAAAGAGTTTAGCATACATTAATACAAATGTAGAATATGGTAGAAATTTTAAAACAACACTAAAGATTATAGGCTTCAGTATATAAAGTATTTACCAAAAACTCAATATTTTTGTAGGGGTTAGCCCAGATTTTGAGAAAATTTCAAAAAATATGACAATATTGTTTTAATGCCTAGTTGCATCCTGCACTAACATATGATGATGTTCAAAGAGGTTTGGAGCCTTTGTTCTCTCCGTTTATCAAGAAAATAATAATTTTATAGTGGTTATTCCATCGATTTAGGGGTATTATGAAGTTTTACTAAATTAATTGATAAAAACAATTGAACGATGCTCATTTACCATGAAAAAGAGTTTAGCATACATTAATACAAATGTAGAATATGGTAGAAATTTTAAAACAACACTAAAGATTATAGGCTTCAGTATATAAAGTATTTACCAAAAACTCAATATTTTTGTAGGGGTTAGCCCATAGATTTTGAGAAAATTTCAAAAAATATGACAATATTGTTTTAATGCCTAGTTGCATCCTGCACTAACATATGATGATGTTCAAAGAGGTTTGGAGCCTTTGTTCTCTCCGTTTATCAAGAAAATAATAATTTTATAGTGTTATTCCATCGATTTAGGGTATTATGAAGTTTTACTAAATTAATTGATAAAAACAATTGAACGATGCTCATTTACCATGAAAAAGAGTTTAGCATACATTAATACAAATGTAGAATATGGTAGAAATTTAAAAAACACTAAAGATTATAGGCTTCAGTATATAAAGTATTTACAAAAAAAAACTCAATATTTGTAGGGGTTAGCCCATAGATTTTGAGAAAATTTCAAAAAATATGACAATATTGTTTTAATGCCTAGTTGCATCCTGCACTAACATATGATGATGTTCAAAGAGGTTTGGAGCCTTTGTCTCTCCGTTTATCAAGAAAAAAAAATTTTATAGTGGTTATTCCATCGATTTAGGGAGTATTATGAAGTTTTATTAAATTATTTGATAAAAACAATTGAACGATGCTCATTTACCATGAAAAAGAGTTTAGCATACATTAATACAAATGTAGAATATGGTAGAAATTTTAAAACAACACTAAAGATTATAGGCTTCAGTATATAAAGTATTTACCAAAAACTCAATATTTTTGTAGGGGTTAGCCCATAGATTTTGAGAAAATTTCAAAAATATGACAATATTGTTTTAATGCCTAGTTGCATCCTGCACTAACATATGATGATGTTCAAAGAGGTTTGGAGCCTTTGTTCTCTCCGTTTATCAAGAAAATAATAATTTTATAGTGGTTATTCCATCGATTTAGGGGGTATTATGAAGTTTTACTAAATTAATTGATAAAAACAATTGAACGATGCTCATTTACCATGAAAAAGAGTTTAGCATACATTAATACAAATGTAGAATATGGTAGAAATTTTAAAAACAACACTAAAGATTATAGGCTTCAGTATATAAAGTATTTACCAAAAACTCAATATTTTTGTAGGGGTTAGCCCATAGATTTTGAGAAAATTTCAAAAAATATGACAATATTGTTTTAATGCCTAGTTGCATCCTGCACTAACATATGATGATGTTCAAAGAGGTTTGGAGCCTTTGTCGTCTCCGTTTATCAAGAAAATAATAATTTTATAGTGGTTATTCCATCGATTTAGGGGGTATTATGAAGTTTTACTAAATTAATTGATAAAAACAATTGAACGATGCTCATTTACCATGAAAAAGAGTTTAGCATACATTAATACAA
The DNA here is from genome assembly GCF_020379485.1 of Brassica napus. Classification (NCBI taxonomy): domain Eukaryota; kingdom Viridiplantae; phylum Streptophyta; class Magnoliopsida; order Brassicales; family Brassicaceae; genus Brassica; species Brassica napus. The sequence continues at coordinate 21,385 of NW_026013893.1, read as the reverse complement.
ATGTAGAATATGGTAGAAATTTTAAAACAACACTAAAGATTATAGGCTTCAGTATATAAAGTATTTACCAAAAACTCAATATTTTTGTAGGGGTTAGCCCATAGATTTTGAGAAAATTTCAAAAAAATATGACAATATTGTTTTAATGCCTAGTTGCATCCTGCACTAACATATGATGATGTTCAAAGAGGTTTGGAGCCTTTGTGCTCTCCGTTTTATCAAAAAAAATAATAATTTTATAGTGGTTATTCATCGATTTAGGGAGTATTATGAAGTTTTATTAAATTAATTGAAAAAAACATTGAACGATGCTCATTTACCATGAAAAAGAGTTTTTAATACATTAATACAAATGTAGAATATGGTAGAAATTTTAAAACAACACTAAAGATAGGCTTCAGTATATAAAGTATTTACCAAAAACTCAATATTTTGTAGGGGTTAGCCCATAGATTTTGAGAAAATTTCAAAAATATGACATATTGTTAATGCCTAGTTAATGCTGCATCCTGCACTAACATATGATGATGTTCAAAGAGGTTTGGAGCCTTTGTGCTCTCGTTTATCAAGAAAATAATAATTTTATAGTGGTTATTCCATCGATTTAGGGGGTATTATGAAGTTTTACTAAATTAATTGATAAAAACAATTGAACGATGCTCATTTACCATGAAAAAGAGTTTAGCATACATTAATACAAATGTAGAATATGGTAGAAATTTTTAAAACAACACTAAAGATTATAGGCTTCAGTATATAAAGTATTACCAAAAACTCAATATTTTGTAGGGGTTAGCCCATAGATTTTGAGAAAATTTCAAAAAATATGACAATATTGTTTTAATGCCTAGTTGCATCCTGCACTAAACATATGATGATGTTCAAAGAGGTTTGGAGCCTTTGTGCTCTCCGTTTATCAAGAAAATAATAATTTTATAGTGGTTATTCCATCGATTTAGGAGTATTATGAAGTTTTATTAAATTATTTGATAAAAAAATTGAACGATGCTCATTTACCATGAAAAAGAGTTTAGCATACATTAATACAAATGTAGAATATGGTAGAAATTTTAAAACAACACTAAAGATTATAGGCTTCAGTATATAAAGTATTTACCAAAAACTCAATATTTTTTTGTAGGGGTTAGCCCATAGATTTTGAGAAAATTTCAAAAAATATGACAATATTGTTTTAATGCCTAGTTGCATCCTGCACTAACATATGATGATGTTCAAAGAGGTTTGGAGCCTTTGTGCTCTCCGTTTATCAAGAAAATAATAATTTATAGTGGTTATTCCATCGATTTAGGAGGTATTATGAAGTTTTACTAAATTAATTGATAAAAACATTGAACGATGCTCATTTACCATGAAAAAGAGTTTAGCATATATTAATACAAATGTAGAATATGGTAGAAATTTTAAAACAACACTAAAGATTATAGGCTTCAGTATATAAAGTATTTACCAAAAACTCAATATTTTTTTGTAGGGGTTAGCCCATAGATTTTGAGAAAATTTCAAAAAATATGACAATATTGTTTTAATGCCTAGTTGCATCCTGCACTAACATATGATGATGTTCAAAGAGGTTTGGAGCCTTTGTGCTCTCCGTTTATCAAGAAAATAATAATTTTATAGTGGTTATTCCATCGATTTGGGGGGTATTATGAAGTTTTACTAAATTAATTGATAAAAACAATTGAACGATGCTCATTTACCATGAAAAAGAGTTTAGCATACATTAATACAAATGTAGAATATGGTAGAAATTTTAAAACAACACTAAAGATTATAGGCTTCAGTATATAAAGTATTTACCAAAAACTCAATATTTTTGTAGGGGGTGGTTAGCCCATAGATTTTGAAAATTTCAAAAAATATGAAAATATTGTTTTAATGCCTAGTTGCATCCTGCACTAACATATGATGATGTTCAAAGAGGTTTGGAGCCTTTGTGCTCTCGTTTATCAAGAAAATAATATTTTATAGTGGTTATTCCATCGATTTAGAGGGTATTATGAAGTTTTATTAAATTATTTGATAAAAACAATTGAAAGATGCTCATTTACCATGAAAAAGAGTTTAGCATACATTAATACAAATGTAGAATATGGTAGAAATTTTAAAACAACACTAAAGATTATAGGCTTCAGTATATAAAGTATTTACCAAAAACTCAATATTTTGTAGGGGTTAGCCCATAGTTTGAGAAAATTTCAAAAATATATAAAATATTGTTTTAATGCCTAGTTGCATCCTGCACTAACATATGATGATGTTCAAAGAGGTTTGGAGCCTTTGTGCTCTCCGTTTATCAAGAAAATAATAATTTTATAGTGGTTATTCCATCGATTTAGGGGGTATTATGAAGTTTTATTAAATTATTTGATAAAAACAATTGAACGATGCTCATTTACCATGAAAAAGAGTTTAGCATACATTAATACAAATGTAGAATATGGTAGAAATTTTAAAACAACACTAAAGATTATAGGCTTCAGTATATAAAGTATTTACCAAAAACTCAATATTTTGTAGGGGTTAGCCCATAGATTTTGAGAAAATTTCAAAAAATATGACAATATTGTTTTAATGCCTAGTTGCATCCTGCACTAACATATGATGATGTTCAAAGAGGTTTGGAGCCTTGTTGCTCCGTTTATCAAGAAAATAATAATTTTATAGTGGTTATTCCATCGATTTAGGAGGGGGTATTATGAAGTTTTATAAATTAATTGATAAAAACAATTGAACGATGCTCATTTACCATGAAAAAGAGTTTAGCATACATTAATACAAATGTAGAATATGGTAGAAATTTTAAAACAACACTAAAGATTATAGGCTTCAGTATATAAAGTATTTACCAAAAACTCAATATTTTGTAGGGGTTAGCCCATAGATTTTGAGAAAATTTCAAAAAAATATGAAATATTGTTTTAATGCCTAGTTGCATCCTGCACTAACATATGATGATGTTCAAAGAGGTTTGGAGCCTTTGTGCTCTCCGTTTATCAAGAAAATAATAATTTATAGTGGTTATTCCATCGATTTAGAAGGTATTATGAAGTTTTATTAAATTAATTGATAAAAACAATTGAACGATGCTCATTTACCATGAAAAAGAGTTTAGAATAAATTAATACAAATGTAGAATATGGTAGAAATTTTAAAACAACACTAAAGATTATAGGCTTCAGTATATAAGTATTTACCAAAAACTCAATTTTTGTAGGGGTTAGCCCATAGATTTTGAGAAAATTTCAAAAAATATGACAATATTGTTTTAATGCCTAGTTGCATCCTGCACTAACATATGATGATGTTCAAAGAGGTTTGGAGCCTTTGTGCTCTCGTTTATCAAGAAAATAATAATTTTATAGTGGTTATTCCATCGATTTAGGAGGTTATGAAGTTTTATTAAATTATTGATAAAAAACATTGAACGATGCTCATTTACCATGAAAAAGAGTTTAGCATACATTAATACAAATGTAGAATATGGTAGAAATTTTAAAACAACACTAAAGATTATAGGCTTCAGTATATAAAGTATTTACCAAAAACTCAATATTTTTGTAGGGGTTAGCCCATAGATTTTGAGAAAATTTCAAAAAATATGACAATATTTTTTAATGCCTAGTTGCATCCTGCACTAACATATGATGATGTTCAAAGAGGTTTGGAGCCTTTGTGCTCTCCGTTTATCAAGAAAATAATAATTTTATAGTGGTTATTCCATCGATTTAGAGGAGTATTATGAAGTTTTACTAAATTAATTGATAAAAACATTGAACGATGCTCATTTACCATGAAAAAGAGTTTAGCATACATTAATACAAATGTAGAATATGGTAGAAATTTTAAAAACAACACTAAAGATTATAGGCTTCAGTATATAAAGTATTTACCAAAACTCAATATTTTTGTAGGGGTTAGCCCATAGATTTTGAGAAAATTTCAAAAATATGACAATATTGTTTTAATGCCTAGTTGCATCCTGCACTAACATATGATGATGTTCAAAGAGGTTTGGAGCCTTTGTGTTCTCCGTTTATCAAGAAAATAATAATTTTATAGTGGTTATTCCATCGATTTAGAGGTATTATGAAGTTTTACTAAATTAATTGATAAAAACAATTGAACGATGCTCATTTACCATGAAAAAGAGTTTAGCATACATTAATACAAATGTAGAATATGGTAGAAATTTTAAAACAACACTAAAGATTATAGGCTTCAGTATATAAAGTATTTACCAAAAACTCAATATTTTGTAGGGGTTAGCCCATAGATTTTGAGAAAATTTCAAAAAATATGACAATATTGTTTTAATGCCTAGTTGCATCCTGCACTAACATATGATGATGTTCAAAGAGGTTTGGAGCCTTTGTCGTCTCCGTTTATCAAGAAAATAATAATTTTATAGTGGTTATTCCATCGATTTAGGGTAGTATTATGAAGTTTTACTAAATTAATTGATAAAACAATTGAACGATGCTCATTTACCATGAAAAAGAGTTTAGCATACATTAATACAAATGTAGAATATGGTAGAAATTTTAAAACAACACTAAAGATTATAGGCTTCAGTATATAAAGTATTTACCAAAAACTCAATATTTTTGTAGGGGTTAGCCCATAGATTTTGAGAAAATTTCAAAAAATAGACAATATTTTTTAATGCCTAGTTGCATCCTGCACTAACATATGATGATGTTCAAAGAGGTTTGGAGCCTTTGTGCTCTCCGTTTATCAAGAAAATAATAATTTTATAGTGGTTATTCCATCGATTTAGGAGGTATTATGAAGTTTTATTAAATTAATTGATAAAAACAATTGAACGATGCTCATTTACCATGAAAAAGAGTTTAGCATACATTAATACAAATGTAGAATATGGTAGAAATTTAAAACAACACTAAAGATTATAGGCTTCAGTATATAAAGTATTTACCAAAAACTCAATATTTTGTAGGGGTTTAGCCCATAGATTTGAGAAAATTTCAAAAAAATATGACAATATTGTTTTAATGCCTAGTTGCATCCTGCACTAACATATGATGATGTTCAAAGAGGTTTGGAGCCTTTGTGCTCTCCGTTTATCAAGAAAATAATAATTTTATAGTGGTTATTCCATCGATTTAGGAGGTATTATGAAGTTTTACTAAATTAATTGATAAAAACAATTGAACGATGCTATTTACCATGAAAAAGAGTTTAGCAAACATTAATACAAATGTAGAATATGGTAGAAATTTTAAAACAACACTAAAGATTATAGGCTTCAGTATTGAAAGTATTTACCAAAAACTCAATATTTTTGTAGGGGTTAGCCCATAGATTTTGAGAAAATTTCAAAAAATATGACAATATTGTTTTAATGCCTAGTTGCATCCTGCACTAACATATGATGATGTTCAAAGAGGTTTGGAGCCTTTGTGCTCTCCGTTTATCAAGAAAATAATAATTTTATAGTGGTTATTCCATCGATTTAGATTAGGGGGTATTATGAAGTTTTACTAATTAATTGATAAAAACAATTGAACGATGCTCATTTACCATGAAAAAGAGTTTAGCATACATTAATACAAATGTAGAATATGGTAGAAATTTAAAACAACACTAAAGATTATAGGCTTCAGTATATAAAGTATTTACCAAAAACTCAATATTTTTGTAGGGGTTAGCCCATAGATTTTGAGAAAATTTCAAAAAATATGACAATATTGTTTAATGCCTAGTTGCATCCTGCACTAACATATGATGATGTTCAAAGAGGTTTGGAGCCTTTGTCGTCTCCGTTTATCAAGAAAATAATAATTTTATAGTGGTTATTCCATCGATTTAGGGGGTATTATGAAGTTTTACTAAATTAATTGATATAAAAACAATTGAACGATGCTCATTTACCATGAAAAAAGTTTAGCATACATTAATACAAATGTAGAATATGGTAGAAATTTTAAAACAACACTAAATATTATAGGCTTCAGTATATAAAGTATTTACCAAAAACTCAATAGTTTTGTAGGGGTTAGCACACATATTTTGAGAAAATTTCAAAAAATATGACAATATTTTTTAATGCCTAGTTGCATCCTCCACGAACATATGATGATGTTCAAAGAGGTTTGGAGCCTTTGTGCTCTCCGTTTATCAAGAAAATAATAATTTTATAGTGGTTAATCCATCGATTTAAGAGGTATTATGAAGTTTTTCTAAATTAATTGATAAAAACAATTGAACTATGCTTATTTACCATGAAAAAGAGTTTAGCATACATTAATACAAATATAGAATATGGTAGAAATTTTAAAACAACACTAAAGATTATAGGTTTCAGTATACAAAGTATTTACCAAAAACTCAATATTTTTGTAGGGGTTAGCCCATAGATTTTAAGAAAATTTCAAAAAATATGACAATATTGTTTTAATGCCTAGTTGCATCCTGCACTAACATATGATGATGTTCAAAGAGGTTTGGAGCCTTTGTCGTCTCCGTTTATGAAGAAAATAATAATTTTATATTAGTTATTCCATCGATTTAGGGGGTATTATGAAGTTTTACTAAATTAATGATAAAAAATTGAACGATGCTCATTTACCATGAAAAGAGTTTAGCATACATTAATACAAATGTAGAATATGGTAGAAATTTTAAAACAACACTAAAGATTATAGGCTTCAGTATATAAAGTATTTACCAAAAACTCAATATTTTTGTAGGGTTAGCCCATAGATTTGAGAAAATTTCGAAAAATATGACAATATTGTTTTAATGCCTAGTTGCATCCTGCACTAACATATGATGATGTTCAAAGAGGTTTGGAGCCTTTGTGCTCCCCGTTTATCAAGAAAATAATTATTTTATATTGGTTATTCCATCGATTTAGGAGGTATTATGAAGTTTTACTAAATTAATTGATAAAGACATTGAACGATGCTCATTTTGCATGAAAAAAGTTTAGCATACATTAATACAAATGTAGAATATGGTTGATTTTAAAACAACACTAAGATTATAGGCTTCAGTATATAAAGTATTTACCAAAAACTCAATATTTTTGTAGGGTTAGCCCATAGATTTTGAGAAAATTTCAAAAAATATGACAATATTGTTTAATGCCTAGTTGCATCCTGCACTAACATATGATGATGTTCAAAGAGGTTTGGAGCCTTTGTGCTCTCGTTTATAAAGAAATAATAATTTTATAGTGGTATTCCATCGATTTAGAAGGTATTATGAAGTTTATTAAATTATTGATAAAAAACCATTGAACGATGCTCATTTGCATGAAAAAAGAGTTTAGCATACATTAATACAAATGTAGAATATGGTGAAATTTTAAAACAACACTAAAGATTATAGGCTTCAGTATATAAAGTATTTACCAAAAACTCAATATTTTTGTAGGGGTTAGCCCATAGATTGAGAAAATTTCAAAAAATATGACAATATTGTTTTAATGCCTAGTTGCATCCTGCACTAACATATGATGATGTTCAAAGAGGTTTGGAGCCTTTGTGCTCCGTTTATCAAGAAAATAATAATTTTATAGTGGTTTTTCCATCGATTTAGGGGGTATTATGAAGTTTTACTAAATTAATTGATAAAAACAATTGAACGATGCTCATTTACCATGAAAAAGAGTTTAGCATACATTAATACAAATGTAGAATATGGTAGAAATTTAAAACAACACTAAAGATTATAGGCTTCAGTATATAAAGTATTTACCAAAAACTCAATATTTTTGTAGGGGTTAGCCCATAGATTTTGAGAAAATTTCAAAAAATATGACAATATTGTTTTAATGCCTAGTTGCATCCTGCACTAACATATGATGATGTTCAAAGAGGTTGGAGCCTTTGTGCTCTCCGTTTATCAAGAAATAATAATTTTATAGGTTATTCCATCGATTTAGGAGGTGGTTTATGAAGTTTTATTAATTAATGATAAAAAACAATTGAACGATGCTCATTTACCATGAAAAAGAGTTTAGCATACATTATACAAATGTAGAATATGGTAGAATTTAAAACAACACTAAGATTATAGGCTTCAGTATATAAAGTATTTACCAAAAACTCAATATTTTTGTAGGGGTTAGCCCATAGATTTTGAGAAAATTTTAAAAAATATGACAATATTGTTTTAATGCCTAGTTGCATCCTGCACTAACATATGATGATGTTCAAAGAGGTTTGGAGCCTTTGTGCTCTCCGTTATCAAGAAAATAATAATTTTATAGTGGTTATTCCATCGATTTAGGGGGTATTATGAAGTTTTACTAAATTAATGATGAAAAAAACAATTGAACGATGCTCATTTACCATGAAAAGAGTTTAGCATACATTAATACAAATGTAGAATATGGTAGAAATTTTAAAACAACACTAAAGATTATAGGCTTCAGTATATAAAGTATTTACCAAAAACTCAATATTTTTGTAAGGGTTAGCCCATAGATTTTGAGAAAATTTCAAAAAATATGACAATATTGTTTTAATGCCTAGTTGCATCCTGCACTAACATATGATGATGTTCAAAGAGGTTTGGAGCCTTTTTCGTCTCCGTTTATCAAGAAAATAATAATTTTATAGTGGTTATTCCATCGATTTAGGGGGTATTATGAAGTTTTACAAAATTAATTGATAAAAACAATTGAACGATGCTCATTTACCATGAAAAATAGTTTAGCATACATTAATACAAATGTAGAATATGGTAGAAATTTTAAAACAACACTAAAGATTATAGGCTTCAGTATATAAAGTATTTACCAAAAACTCAATATTTTTGTAGGGGTTAGCCCATAGATTTTGAGAAAATTTCAAAAAATATGACAATATTGTTTTAATGCCTAGTTGCATCCTGCACTAACATATGATGATGTTCAAAGAGGTTTGGAGCCTTTGTCGTCTCCGTTTATCAAGAAAATAATAATTTTATAGTGGTTATTCCATCGATTTAGGGGGTATTATGAAGTTTTACTAAATTAATTGATAAAAACAATTGAACGATGCTCATTTACCATGAAAAAAGTTTAGCATACATTAATACAAATGTAGAATATGGTAGAAATTTTAAAACAACACTAAAGATTATAGGCTTCAGTATATAAAGTATTTACCAAAAACTCAATATTTTTGTAGGGGTTAGCCCATAGATTTTGAGAAAATTTCAAAAAATATGACAATATTGTTTTAATGCCTAGTTGCATCCTGCACTAACATATGATGATGTTCAAAGAGGTTTGGAGCCTTTGTGCTCTCCGTTTATCAAGAAAATAATAATTTTATAGTGGTTATTCCATCGATTTAGAGGTATTATGAAGTTTTTCTAAATTAATTGATAAAAAACAATTGAACGATGCTCATTTACCATGAAAAAGAGTTTAGCATACATTAATACAAATGTAGAATATGGTAGAAATTTTAAAACAACACTAAAGATTATAGGCTTCAGTATATAAAGTATTTACCAAAAACTCAATATTTTTGTAGGGTTAGCCCATAGATTTTGAGAAAATTTCAAAAAATATGACAATATTGTTTTAATGCCTAGTTGCATCCTGCACTAACATATGATGATGTTCAAAGAGGTTTGAGCCTTTGTGTTCTCCGTTTATCAAGAAAATAATAATTTTATAGTGGTTATTCCATCGATTTAGGAAGTATTATGAAGTTTTACTAAATTAATTGATAAAAACCAATTGAACGATGCTCATTTACCATGAAAAAGAGTTTAGCATACATTAATACAAATGTAGAATATGGTTGAAATTTTAAAACAACACTAAAGATTATAGGCTTCAGTATATAAAGTATTTACCAAAAACTCAATATTTTTGTAGGGAGCCCATAGATTTTGAGAAAAATTTCAAAAAATATGACAATATTGTTTTAATGCCTAGTTGCATCCTGCACTAACATATGATGATGTTCAAAGAGGTTTGGAGCCTTTGTGCTCTCCGTTTATCAAGAAAATAATAATTTTATATTGGTTTTCCATCGATTTAGGGGTATTATGAAGTTTTACTAAATAATTGATAAAAACAATTGAACGATGCTCATTTACCATGAAAAAGAGTTTAGCATACATTAATACAAATGTAGAATATGGTAGAAATTTTAAAACAACACTAAAGATTATAGGCTTCAGTATATAAAGTATTTACCAAAAACTCAATATTTTTGTAGGGTTAGCCCATAGATTTTGAGAAAATTTCAAAAAATATGACAATATTGTTTTAATGCCTAGTTGCATCCTGCACTAACATATGATGATGTTCAAAGAGGTTTGGAGCCTTTGTGCTCTCCGTTTATCAAGAAAATAATAATTTATAGTGGTTATTCCATCGATTTAGGAGGTATTATGAAGTTTTATTAAATTAATTGATAAAAACCATTGAACGATGCTCATTTTGCATGAAAAAGAGTTTAGCATACATTAATACAAATGTAGAATATGGTTGAATTTTAAAACAACACTAAAGATTATAGGCTTCAGTATATAAAGTATTTACCAAAAACTCAATATTTTTGTAAGGGTTAGCCCATAGATTTTGAGAAAATTTCAAAAAATATGACAATATTGTTTTAATGCCTAGTTGCATCCTGCACTAACATATGATGATGTTCAAAGAGGTTTGGAGCCTTTGTGCTCTCCGTTGATAAAGAAAATAATAATTCTATAGTGGTTATTCCATCGATTTAGAAGGTATTATGAAGTTTTATTAAATTAATTGATAAAAACCATTGAACGATGCTCATTTACCATGAAAAAGAGTTTAGCATACATTAATACAAATGTAGAATATGGTTAGAAATTTTAAAACAACACTAAAGATTATAGGCTTCAGTATATAAAGTATTTACCAAAAACTCAATATTTTTTAAGGGTTAGCCCATAGATTTTGAGAAAATTTCAAAAAATATGACAATATTGTTTTAATGCCTAGTTGCATCCTGCACTAACATATGATGATGTTCAAAGAGGTTTGGAGCCTTTTGCTCTCCGTTTATCAAGAAAATAATAATTTTATAGTGGTTTTTCCATCGATTTAGGGGGTATTATGAAGTTTTACTAAATTAATTGATAAAAACAATTGAACGATGCTCATTTACCATGAAAAAGAGTTTAGCATACATTAATACAAATGTAGAATATGGTAGAAATTTTAAAACAACACTAAAGATTATAGGCTTCAGTATATAAAGTATTTACCAAAAACTCAATATTTTTGTAGGGTTAGCCCATAGATTTTGAGAAAATTTCAAAAAATATGACAATATTGTTTTAATGCCTAGTTGCATCCTGCACTAACATATGATGATGTTCAAAGAGGTTTGGAGCCTTTTTGCTCTCCGTTTATCAAGAAAATAATAATTTTATATTGGTTTTTCCATCGATTTAGGGGGTATTATGAAGTTTTACTAAATTAATTGATAAAAACAATTGAACGATGCTCATTTACCATGAAAAAGAGTTTAGCATACATTAATACAAATGTAGAATATGGTAGAAATTTTAAAACAACACTAAAGATTATAGGCTTCAGTATATAAAGTATTTACCAAAAACTCAATATTTTTGTAGGGGTTAGCCCATAGATTTTGAGAAAATTTCAAAAAATATGACAATATTTTTTTTAATGCCTAGTTGCATCCTGCACTAACATATGATGATGTTCAAAGAGGTTTGGAGCCTTTGTGTCTCCGTTTATCAAGAAAATAATAATTTTATAGTGGTTATTCCATCGATTTAGGAGGTATTATGAAGTTTTATTAAATTAATTGATAAAAACCATTGAACGATGCTCATTTACCATGAAAAAGAGTTTAGCATACATTAATACAAATGTAGAATATGGTAGAATTTTAAAACAACACTAAAGATTATAGGCTTCAGTATATAAAGTATTTACCAAAAACTCAATATTTTTGTAAGGGTTAGCCCATAGATTTTGAGAAAATTTCAAAAAATATGACAATATTGTTTTAATGCCTAGTTGCATCCTGCACTAACATATGATGATGTTCAAAGAGGTTTGGAGCCTTTGTGCTCTCCGTTTATCAAGAAAATAATAATTTTATAGTGGTTATTCCATCGATTTAGAAGGTATTATGAAGTTTTATTAAATTAATTGATAAAAACCATTGAACGATGCTCATTTTGCATGAAAAAGAGTTTAGCATACATTAATACAAATGTAGAATATGGTTGAAATTTTAAAACAACACTAAAGATTATAGGCTTCAGTATATAAAGTATTTACCAAAAACTCAATATTTTTGTAAGGGTTAGCCCATAGATTTTGAGAAAATTTCAAAAAATATGACAATATTGTTTTAATGCCTAGTTGCATCCTGCACTAACATATGATGATGTTCAAAGAGGTTTGGAGCCTTTTTGCTCTCCGTTTATCAAGAAAATAATAATTTTATATTGGTTTTTCCATCGATTTAGGGGGTATTATGAAGTTTTACTAAATTAATTGATAAAAACAATTGAATGATGCTCATTTACCATGCAAAAGAGTTTAACATACATTAATACAAATGTAGAATATGGTAGAAATTTTAAAACAACACTAAAGATTATAGGCTTCAGTATATAAAGTATTTACCAAAAACTCAATATTTTGTAGGGTTAGCCCATAGATTTTGAGAAAATTTCAAAAAATATGACAATATTGTTTTAATGCCTAGTTGCATCCTGCACTAACATATGATGATGTTCAAAGAGGTTTGGAGCCTTTTGCTCTCCGTTTATCAAGAAAATAATAATTTTATATTGGTTTTCCATCGATTTAGGGGGTATTATGAAGTTTTACTAAATTAATTGATAAAAACAATTGAACGATGCTCATTTACCATGAAAAAGAGTTTAGCATACATTAATACAAATGTAGAATATGGTAGAAATTTTAAAACAACACTAAAGATTATAGGCTTCAGTATATAAAGTATTTACCAAAAACTCAATATTTTTGTAGGGGTTAGCCCATAGATTTTGAGAAAATTTCAAAAAATATGACAATTTTTTTAATGCCTAGTTGCATCCTGCACTAACATATGATAATGTTCAAAGAGGTTTGGAGCCTTTGTTGTCTCCGTTTATCAAGAAAATAATAATTTTATAGTGGTTATTCCATCGATTTAGGAGGTATTATGAAGTTTTACTAAATTAATTGATAAAACCATTGAACGATGCTCATTTACCATGAAAAGAGTTTAGAATACATTAATACAAATGTAGAATATGGTTGAATTTTAAAACAACACTAAAGATTATAGGCTTCAGTATATAAAGTATTTACCAAAAACTCAATATTTTTGTAGGGGTTAGCCCATAGATTTTGAGAAAATTTCAAAAAATATGACAATATTGTTTTAATGCCTAGTTGCATCCTGCACTAACATATGATGATGTTCAAAGAGGTTTGGAGCCTTTGTGCTCTCCGTTTATCAAGAAAATAATAATTTTATATTGGTTATTCCATCGATTTAGGAGGTATTATGAAGTTTTATTAAATTAATTGATAAAAACCATTGAACGATGCTCATTTACATGAAAAAGAGTTTAGCATACATTAATACAAATGTAGAATATGGTTGAATTTTAAAACAACACTAAAGATTATAGGCTTCAGTATATAAAGTATTTACCAAAAACTCAATATTTTTGTAAGGGTTAGCCCATAGATTTTGAGAAAATTTAAAAAAATATGACAATATTGTTTTAATGCCTAGTTGCATCCTGCACTAACATATGATGATGTTCAAAGAGGTTTGGAGCCTTTGTGCTCTCCGTTTATCAAGAAAATAATAATTTTATATTGGTTTTTCCATCGATTTAGGAGGTATTATGAAGTTTTACTAAATTAATTGATAAAAACAATTGAACGATGCTCATTTACCATGAAAAAGAGTTTAGCATACATTAATACAAATGTAGAATATGGTAGAAATTTTAAAACAACACTAAAGATTATAGGCTTCAGTATATAAAGTATTTACCAAAAACTCAATATTTTTGTAGGGGTTAGCCCATAGATTTTGAAAAAAATTCAAAAAATATGACAATATTGTTTTAATGCCTAGTTGCATCCTGCACTAACATATGATGATGTTCAAAGAGGTTTGGAGCCTTTGTCGTCTCCGTTTATCAAGAAAATAATAATTTTATATGGTTATTCCATCGATTTAGGGGGTATTATGAAGTTTTACTAAATTAATTGATAAAAACAATTGAACGATGCTCATTTACCATGAAAAAAGTTTAGCATACATTAATACAAATGTAGAATATGGTATAAATTTTAAAACAACACTAAAGATTATAGGCTTCAGTATATAAAGTATTTACCAAAAACTCAATATTTGTGGGGGGGTTAGCCCATAGATTTTGAGAAAATTTCAAAAAATATGACAATATTGTTTTAATGCCTAGTTGCATCCTGCACTAACATATGATGATGTTCAAAGAGGTTTGGAGCCCTTGTCGTCTCGTTTATCAAGAAAATAATAATTTTATAGTGGTTATTCCATCGATTTAGGGAGTATTATGAAGTTTTATTAAATTATTTGATAAAAACAATTGAAAGATGCTCATTTACCATGAAAAAGAGTTTAGCATACATTAATACAAATGTAGAATATGGTATAAATTTTAAAACAACACTAAAGATTATAGGCTTCAGTATATAAAGTATTTACCAAAAACTCAATATTTTTGTAGGGGTTAGCCCATAGATTTTGAGAAAATTTCAAAAATATGACAATATTGTTTTAATGCCTAGTTGCATCCTGCACTAACATATGATGATGTTCAAAGAGGTTTGGAGCCTTTGTGCTCTCCGTTTATCAAGAAAATAATAATTTTATATTGGTTTTCCATCGATTTAGGGGGTATTATGAAGTTTTACTAAATTAATTGATAAAAACAATTGAATGATGCTCATTTACCATGAAAAAGAGTTTAGCATACATTAATACAAATGTAGAATATGGTAGAAATTTTAAAACAACACTAAAGATTATAGGCTTCAGTATATAAAGTATTTACCAAAAACTCAATATTTTTTGCCCATAGATTTTGAGAAAATTTCAAAAAATATGACAATATTGTTTTAATGCCTAGTTGCATCCTGTACTAACATATGATGATGTTCAAAGAGGTTTGGAGCCTTTGTCGTCTCCGTTTATCAAGAAAATAATACTTTATAGTGGTTATTCCATCGATTTAGAGAGTATTATGAAGTTTTATTAAATTAATTGATAAAAACAATTGAACGATGCTCATTTACCATGAAAAAAAGTTTAGAATACATTAATACAAATGTAGAATATGGTATAAATTTTAAAACAACACTAAAGATTATAGGCTTCAGTATATAAAGTATTTACCAAAAACTCAATATTTTTGTAGGGGGTTAGCCCATAGATTTTGAGAAAATTTCAAAAAATATGACAATATTGTTTTAATGCCTAGTTGCATCCTGCACTAACATATGATTTTGAAAGAGGTTTGGAGCCTTGTCGTCTCCGTTTATCAAGAAAATAATAATTTTATAGTGGTTATTCATCGATTTAGGAGGTATTATGAAGTTTTACTAAATTAATTGATAAAAACATTGAACGATGCTCATTTACCATGAAAAAGAGTTAAGCATACATTAATACAAATGTAGAATATGGTAAAAATTTTAAAACAACACTAAAGATTATAGGCTTCAGTATATAAGTATTTACCAAAAACTCAATATTTTTGTAGGGGTTAGCCCATAGATTTTGAGAAACTTTTAAAAAAATATGACAATATTGTTTTAATGTTTTGTTGCATCCTGAACTAAATATGATGATGTTCAAAGAGGTTTGGAGCCTTTGTGCTCTCCGTTTATCAAGAAAATAATAACTTTAGAGTGGTTATTCCATCAATTAGAGTATTATGAGTTTTACTAAATTAATTGATAAAAACAATTGAACGATGCTCATTTACCATGAAAAAGAGTTTAGCATACATTAATACAAATGTAGAATATGGTAGAAATTTTAAAACAACACTAAAGATTATAGGCTTCAGTATATAAAGTATTTACCAAAAACTCAATATTTTTGTAGGGGTTAGCCCACAGATTTTGAGAAAATTTCAAAAAATATGAAAATATTGTTTTAATGCCTAGTTGCATCATGCACTAACATATGATGATGTTCAAAGAGGTTTGAAGCCTTTGTCGTCTCCGTTTATCAAGAAAATAATAACTTTATAGTGGTTATTCCATCGATTTAGAGAGTATTATGAAGTTTTATTAAATTATTTGATAAAAACAATTGAAAGATGCTCATTTACCATGAAAAAGAGTTTAGCATACATTAATACAAATGTAGAATATGGTATAAATTTTAAAACAACATTAAAGATTATAGGCTTCAGTATATAAAGTATTTACCAAAAACTCAATATTTTTGTAGGGGTTAACCCATAGATTTTGATAAAATTTCAAAAAATATGACAATATTGTTTTAATGCCTAGTTGCAACCTGCACTAACATATGATGATGTTCAAAGAGGTTTGGAGCCTTTGTCGTCTCCGTTTATCAAGAAAATAATAATTTTATATTGGTTATTCCATCAATTTAGGGGGTATTATGAAGTTTTACTAAATTAATTGATAAAAACAATTAAACGATGCTCATTTACCATGAAAAAGAGTTTAGCATACATTAATACAAATGTAGAATATGGTAGAAATTTTAAAACAACAATAAAGATTATAGGCTTCAGTATATAAAGTATTTACCAAAAACTCAATATTTTTGTAGGGGGGGGTTAACCCATAGATTTTGATAAAATTTCAAAAAATATGACAATATTGTTTTAATGCCTTGTTGCATCCTGCACTAACATATGATGATGTTCAAAGAGGTTTGGAGCCTTTGTGCTCTCCGTTTATCAAGAAAATAATAATTTAATAGTGGTTATTCCATCGATTTAGGAGGTATTATGAAGTTTTACTAAATTAATTGATAAAAACCATTGAACGATGCTCATTTACCATGAAAAAGAGTTTAGCATACATTAATACAAATGTAGAATATGGTAGAAATTTTAAAACAACACTAAAGATTATAGGCTTCAGTATATAAAGTATTTACCAAAAACTCAATATTTTTGTAGTGGTTACCCATAGATTTTGAGAAAATTTCAAAAAATATGACAATATTGTTTTAATGCCTAGTTGCATCATGCACTAACATATGATGATGTTCAAAGAGGTTTGGAGCCTTTGTCGTTTCTGTTTATCAAGAAAAATAATAATTTTATAGTGGTTATTCTCTCGATTTAGGGAGTATTATGAAGTTTTATTAAATTATTTGATAAAAACAATTGAAAGATGCTCATTTACCATGAAAAAGAGTTTAGCATACATTAATACAAATTTAGAATATAGTATAAATTTTAAAACAACACTAAAAATCTTAACCCGCTCTGATACCAATTGTAACAGCCCGATCCCCCGGCGTCCGACCGGGGTTAGCGAAGGGGCGTTATGGACACGTGTCTACTCATTTAGACTACCCTACGTGTCCCGTTACTGGTCCCGAGAGACGAGCGCATAACCTTCTTTGAAGTACCGTCACACCCACATCCATATACTTCTACTTACAGTCCTGCGCACAGGGAAAAATGGAAATGGAGGGGGTGAGCAACAAGTTACTCAGTGAAGTGGTTCTAGACCAGCATGCCCGCATGACACTCTATACTACTCTATGCGGGAACTAGGACTGACTAGCCACTACAATCAGTTAATGCATTTTTATCATTTCCTAACGTCATCTATGATTTTCCACATTCGCTTCCATTCATTTCTAACAACCTAGTGATCAATCAATACAATGATCTCACTCATTGCCACACACGTCAAACCCTAGACTTAACCGACTCATCTTACCAGTCCGACTCGATCCTATGACACCTTTAACTCCCCGTTACCCGACCATGAGCTAAAAACCCTACAATGCACATCCTTTTCATCTTTTCGTCCTTTTCAACAGTGGGTAGCCCCAACTAGGCTTCTACCCCATATTCTTGTGGATTGGCCACATCTCCTATGGGTGCTTCCATATTCTTGTGGATTGGCCACATCTCCTATGGATACCTAGCGTGGACTACTACCCCACATACTTTCCTTAGACTCTCTATATGCTTTCCCATCCATGCTTAACCTTAACATCATTCTCTCATACTTTTACTTATCCTTTCACTTCCTTATCATTTTCACTTATCCCTTCCCAATCTCATTTACTTTCCTTTTTCATTCATACTTGTACTTGGGACTCAATCACTAGACGCCACCCGTTATCGGTGTCACACACAATACACATCGCATTCAAGTTCTACTTCAATAACTTTTATAATCATTACTCATCTATCGTCCTAACATTTATTTCTCTCTAACATCCTAACTTCAATCACAACAACACATGGGACAACACATCCAAACATACAAGAATCAACTACCAATCAATCATCACCACAACAATTCAATTCAGTTCATCAAGTCCCATTTATCAGTATGAGGGTTCTTATGCATCATGATCCATTCATCTATCATCCTAGCAATACCATGTCCTATCAACCTAACTCCCAATCAGGGTCTAATCAAACCTAACTCCAACATATAGGAGTATACAGAATCATGAAAGAAGGTTGGGTTCGAGACACTCCACCTTAGCCTAGATCTGGATCCGGATCTGGGAACAAGAGACAAGGGAGAGGAGATCTGAACAGATCTGGACAAGTAATCAAGAGAGAGAGACGAGATCTGGTCACCACCACAACACCACACAGCCACCACCATCACCACACTCGGACGATCACCCCACACCCCTTGGACGTCCACCACCACCACCACTGGCGGCTCGGCTTGCTCTCGGGGGGGCTCGCGGCAATGAGAGAGGAAGAGATCCAACGGAAATAGAAAAGAGAGGGAGAGAGAGAGAGGCGCGAGAGAAGAAGAGAGAAAAGGAAAAAGAGAAGCTTGACGGCTAGGGTTTCCTAGTCTCTCTAAATCTCTGCAGAGCTTCGCTCAAGTTTCAGAAATGAGAGAAAAGTGAGAGGAGGCAGCTTCATTTATAGGAAAAAGAGGGAACCCTATGTCATTTACCCTAATGGGCTGCAGTCTTAACGGGCTCTCCTTAAGAAATTTTTGGGCCAGGAACCGGGCCGTTACAATTCTCCCCTGTTAATCGGAATTCATCCCCGAATTCCAAGCCCTAGACTTCCGAACTTAACATCCGATAACAAAAGGAACTCACACAATCACACATCATACAAGGGAGGCACACAAGGCGAGAACAACTTTGCTCGGGGATCTTTTAAAAACCAATGAATGAATTAAGCTCAAAAAGAATTTTGCAAGTACAATGGATCTGATCAAAATCATAATAACGTATAGATGTAGTGGGTGGTTTTGAAATCATTTTCAGGAGTGTTAGAAGAAACAAAACTTTTACAAACTCTTTTCTTTTTATGAAAACAAGTTTTTTTTTTTTTAAAACGTCGGAAATGCTGATCCCTTAGGACAGAACTAAGGGATCTTAACCCGCTCTGATACCAATTGTAACAGCCCGATCCCCCGGCGTTCGACCGGGGTTACCGAAGGGGCGTTATGGACACGTGTCTACTCATTTAGACAACCCTACGTGTCCCGTTACTGGTCCCGAGAGACGAGCGCATAACCTTCTTTGAAATACCGTCACACCCACATCCATATACTTCTACTTACAGTCCTGCGCACAGGGAAAAATGGAAATGGAGGGGGTGAGCAACAAGTTACTCAGTGAAGTGGTTCTAGACCAGCCTGCCCGCATGACACTCTATACTACTCTATGCGGGAACTAGGACTGACTAGCCACTACAATCAGTTAATGCATTTTATCATTTCCTAACGTCATCTATTGATTTTCCACATTCGCTTCCATTCATTTCTAACAACCTAGTGATCAATCAATACAATGATCTCACTCATTGCCACACACGTCAAACCCTAGACTTAACCGACTCATCTTACCAGTCCGACTCGATCCTATGACACCTTTAACTCCCTGTTACCCGACCATGAGCTAAAAACCCTACAATGCACATCCTTTTCATCTTTTCGTCCTTTTCAACAGTGGGTAGCCCCAACTAGGCTTCTACCCCATATTCTTGTGGATTGGCCACATCTCCTATGGGTGCTTCCATATTCTTGTGGATTGGCCACATCTCCTATGGATACCTAGCGTGGACTACTACCCCACATACTTTCCTTAGACTCTCTATATGCTTTCCCACCCATGCTTAACCTTAACATCATTCTCTCATACTTTTACTTATCATTTCACTTCCTTATCATTTTCACTTATCCCTTCCCAATCTCATTTACTTTCCTTTTTCATTCATACTTGTACTTGGGACTCAATCACTAGACGCCACCCGTTATCGGTGTCACACACAATACACATCGCATTCAAGTTCTACTTCAATAACTTTTATAATCATTACTCATCTATCGTCCTAGCATTTATTTCTCTCTAGCATCCTAACTTCAATCACAACAACACATGGGACAACACATCCAAACATACAAGAATCAACTACCAATCAATCATCACCACAACAATTCAATTCAGTTCATCAAGTCTCATTTATCAGTATGAGGGTTCTTATGCATCATGATCCATTCATCTATCATCCTAGCAATACCATGTCCTATCAACCTAACTCCCAATCAGGGTCTAATCAAACCTAACTCCAACATATAGGAGTATACAGAATCATGAAAGAAGGTTGGGTTCGAGACACTCCACCTTAGCCTAGATCTGGATCCGGATCTGGGAACAAGAGACAAGGGAGAGCAGATCTGAACAGATCTGGACAAGTAATCAAGAGAGAGAGACGAGATCTGGTCACCACCACAACACCACACAGCCACCACCATCACCACACTCGGACGATCACCCCACCAGCCCTTGGACGTCCACCACCACCACCACTGGCGGCTCGGCTTGCTCTCGGGGGGGGCTCGCGGCAAGGAGAGAGGAAGAGATCCACCAGAAATAGAAAAGAGAGGGAGAGAGAGAGGGGCGCGAGAGAGAGAGAGAGAGAAAGGAAAAAGAGAAGCTTGACGGCTAAGGTTTCTTAGTCTCTCTAAATCTCTGCAGAGTTTCGCTCAAGTTTCAGAAATGAGAGAAAAGTGAGAGAAAGCAGCTTCATTTATAGGAAAAAGAGGAACCCTAGGTCATTTACCCTAATGGGCTGCAGTCTTAACGGGCTCTCCTTAAGAAATTTTGGGTTAGGAACCGGGCGTTACACTCTCCACGTCTTG